>NW_027453820.1:452500-625057 GCF_040206685.1 Ascaphus truei | reverse complement strand
CCTGTTTTTCACCCACCCCCCCTGCCCTGTTTTTCACCCACCCCCCCTGCCCTGTTTTTCACCCACCCCCCCTGCCCTGTTTTTCACCCACCCCCCCTGCCCTGTTTTTCACCCACCCCCCTGCCCTGTTTTTCACCCACCACCCTGCCCTGTTTTTCACCCACCCCCCCTGCCCTGTTTTTTCACCCACCCCCCCTGCCCTGTTTTTCACCCACCCCCCTGCCCTGACTCACCCACCCCCCCCAGCCCTGACTCACCCACCCCCCCCGGCCCTGACTCACCCCCCCCCCCCGGCCCTGACTGACCCACCCCCCCGGCCCTGACCCACCCAACCCCCCGGGCCTGACCCACCCCCCCCCCCTGGCCCTGACCCACCCCCCCCCGGCCCTGACCCACACCCCCCCCGGCCCTGACCCACACCCCCCCGGCCCTGACCCACACCCCCCCAGCCCTGACTCACCCCCCCAGCCCTGTTTTTGACCCACCCCCCAGCCCTGACCCACCCCCCCAGCCCTGACCCACCCCCCCAGCCCTGACCCACCCCCCCAGGCCTGACCCACCCCCCCCAGCCCTGACCGACCCCCCCCAGCCCTCACCCCCCCCCAGCCCTGACCCCCCCCAGCCCTGACCCCCCCCCAGCCCTGACCCCCCCCAGCCCTGACCACCCCCCAGCCCTGACCCCCCCCAGCCCTGACCCCCCCCAGCCCTGACCCCCCCAGCCTGACCCACCCCCCGCTCTGTTTCTGACCCACCCCCTCTCTGTTTTTGACCCCCCCGCTCTGTTTTTGACAGACCCCCCCCCACAGCTCTGTTTTTGACAGACCCCCCCAGCTCTGTTTTTGACAGACCCCCCCCCACAGCTCTGTTTTTGACAAACCCCCCCCACAGCTCTGTTTTTGACAAACCCCCCCCACAGCTGTTTTTGACAAACCCCCCCCACAGCTCCGTTTTTGCCTTCCCCCCCCCCAGCCCCTGCCTTCTTTCCCCCTGCCTTTTTTTTTTTTACCCCCCAGCCTTTTTACCCCCCCAGCCTTTTTTACCCCCCCAGCCTTTTTTACCCCCCCCGGCTTTTTTACCCCCCCCCCAGCCTTTTTTACCCCCCCAGCCTTTTTTACCCCCCCCCCAGCCTTTTTTACCCCCCCCAGCCTTTTTTACCCCCCCAGCCTTTTTTACCCCCCCAGCCTTTTTTACCCCCCCCAGCCTTTTTACCCCCCCAGCCTTTTTTACCCCCCCCCCAGCCTTTTTTACCCCCCCCAGCCTTTTTACCCCCCCCCCAGCCTTTTTTACCCCCCCGCCTTTTTTACCCCCCCCCAGCCTTTTTTTACCCCCCCCAGCCTTTTTTACCCCCCCAGCTTATTTTCCCCCCAGCTTATTCCCCCCCCCCCAGCCCTTCCCCCCCAGCCTCCCCCCCCAGCCTTTCCCCCCCAGCCTTCCCCCCCAGCCTTCCCCCCCCAGCCTTCCCCCCCAGCCTTCCCCCCCCAGCCTTCCCCCCCCCAGCCTTCTCCCCCAGCCTTTCCCCCCCCCAGCCTTCTCCCCCCAGCCTTTCCCCCCCCAGCCTTCTCCCCCCAGCCTTTCCCCCCCCAGCCTTTCCCCCCAGCCTTTCCCCCCTCCAGCCTTTCCCCCCCCAGCCTTTCCCCCCCCAGCCTTCCCCCCCCCAGCCTTCCCCCCCCAGCCTTTCCCCCCCCCAGCCTTTCCCCCCCCAGCCTTTCCCCCCCCAGCCTTTCCCCCCCAGCCTTTCCCCCCAGCCTTTCCCCCCCCAGCCTTTCCCACCCCCCAGCCTTCCCCCCCCCAGCCTTTTTTCCCGGCCAAACCTTTCCCCCCCCAGCCCCTGCCTTCTTTCCCCTGCCTTCTTTCCCCCCTGCCTTCTTTCCCCCCCTGCCTTCTTTCCCCCCTGCCTTCTTTCCCCCCTGCCTTCTTTCCCCCCCTGCCTTCTTTCCCCCACTGCCTTCTTTCCCCCCCTGCCTTCTTCCCCCCCTGCCTTCTTTCCCCCCCTGCCTTCTTTCCCCCCCTGCCTTCTTTCCCCCCCTGCCTTCTTTCCCCCCTTGCCTTCTTTCCCCCCCTGCCTTCTTTCCCCCCCCTGCCTTCTTTCCCCCCCCTGCCTTCTTTCCCCCCCTGCCTTCTTTCCCCCCCCTGCCTTCTTTCCCCCCCCTGCCTTCTTTCCCCCCCTGCCTTCTTTCCCCCCCTGCCTTCTTTCCCCCCTGCTTCTTTCCCCCCTGCCTTCTTTCCCCCCTGCCTTCTTTCCCCCCCTGCCTTCTTTCCCCCCTGCCTTCTTTCCCCCCCTCAGCCCCTGCCTTCTTTCCCCCCCAGCCCCTGCCTTCTTTCCCCCTGCCTTCTTTCGCCCCCCAGCCCCTGCTTCTTTCCCCCTGCCTTCTTTCCCCCCTGCCTTCTTTCCCCCTGCCTTCTTTTCCCCCTGCCTTCTTTCCCCCCCAGCCCCTGCCTTCTTCCCCCCCAGCCCCTGCCTTCTTTCCCCCCCAGCCCCTGCCTTCTTTCCCCCCCAGCCCCTGCCTTCTTTCCCCCCCAGCCCCTGCCTTTCCCCCCCAGCCCCTGCCTTCTTTCCCCCCCAGCCCCTGGCCTTCTTTCCCCCCCCCCAGCCCCTGCCTTCTCCCCCCCCCCAGCCCCTGCCTTCTTTCTCCCCAGCCCCTGCCTTCTTTACCCCCCAGCCCCTGCCTTCTCCCCCCCCAGCCCCTGCCTTCTTCCCCCCCCCCCAGCCCCTGGCCTTCTTTCCCCCCCCCAGCCCCTGGCCTTCTTTCCCCCCCCAGCCCCTGCCTTCTCCCCCCCCAGCCCCTGCCTTCTTTCTCCCCAGCCCCTGCCTTCTCCCCCCCCAGCCCCTGCCTTCTTTCCCCCCCAGCCCCTGCCTACTTTCCCCCCCCAGCCCCTGCCTTCTTTCCCCCCCCAGCCCCTGCCTTCTTTCCCCCCCAGCCCCTGCCTTCTTTCCCCCCCCCAGCCCTGCCTTCTTTCCCCCCCCCAGCCCCTGCCTTCTTTCCCCCCCAGCCCTGGCCTTCTTTCCCCCCCCCAGCCCCTGCCTTCTCCCCCCCCCCAGCCCCTGCCTTCTTTCTCCCCAGCCCCTGCCTTCTTTACCCCCCAGCCCTGCCTTCTCCCCCCCCAGCCCCCTGCCTTCTTCCCCCCCCCCCAGCCCCTGGCCTTCTTTCCCCCCCCCAGCCCCTGGCCTTCTTTCCCCCCCAGCCCCTGCCTTCTCCCCCCCCCAGCCCCTGCCTTCTTTCTCCCCAGCCCCTGCCTTCTCCCCCCCCAGCCCCTGCCTTCTTTCTCCCAGCCCCTGCCTTCTCCCCCCCCAGCCCCTGCCTTCTTTCCCCCCCAGCCCCTGCCTACTTTCCCCCCCAGCCCCTGCCTTCTTTCCCCCCCAGCCCCTGCCTTCTTTCCCCCCCAGCCCTGCCTTCTTTCCCCCCCCCAGCCCCTGCCTTCTTTCCCCCCCCCCAGCCCCTGCCTTCTTTCCCACCCCCCAGCCCCTGCCTTCTTCCCCACCCCCAGCCCTGCCTTCTTTCCCCACCCCCCAGCCCCTGCCTTCTTTCCCCACCCCCCAGCCCCTGCCTTCTTTCCCCACCCCCCAGCCCCTGCCTTTTCTCCCCCCCCCAGCCCCTGCCTTCTTTCCCCCCCCAGCCCCTGCCTTCTTTCCCCCCCCAGCCCCTGCCTTCTTTCCCCCCCCCAGCCCCTGCCTTCTTTCCCACCCCCCAGCCCCTGCCTTCTTTCCCACCCCCAGCCCCTGCCATCTTCCCCCCCCCAGCCCTGCATCTTCCCCCCCCCCCAGCCCCTGCCATCTTTCCCCCTGCCTTTCCCCCCCACCCAGCCCCTGCCTTCTTCCCCCCCCCCAGCCCCTGCCTTCTTTCCCCAGCCCCGGCCTTCTTTTCCCCCCCAGCCCCTGTTCCCCCCCCCCCCCCCCAGCCCCTGCGTTCTTTTCCCCCCAGCCCCTGCCTTCTTCCCCCCCCCAGCCTCTGCCTTCTTTCCCCCCCCAGCCTCTGCCTTCTTCCCCCCCCCCCAGCCTCTGCCTTCTTTCCCCCCCCCAGCCCGGCCTTCTTTTCCCCTCCAGCCTTCTCCCCCCCCCAGCCCCTGCCTTCTTTTCACCCCCCCCCAGCCCCTGCCTTCTCTTCCCCCCCAGCCCCTGCCTTCTTTCTCCCCAGCCCCTGCCTTCTTTACCCCCCAGCCCCTGCCTTCTCCCCCCCCAGCCCTGCCTTCTCCCCCCCCCCCCCAGCCCCTGCCTTCTCCCCCCCCCCAGCCCCTGCCTTCTTCCCCCCCCAGCCCCTGGCCTTCTTTCCCCCCCCCCAGCCCCTGCCTTCTCCCCCCCCAGCCCCTGCCTTCTTTCTCCCCAGCCCCTGCCTTCTCCCCCCCCAGCCCCTGCCTTCTTTCCCCCCCCCAGCCCCTGCCTTCTTTCCCCCCCCAGCCCCTGCCTTCTTTCCCCCCCCCAGCCCCTGCCTTCTTTCCCCCCCAGCCCCTGCCTTCTTTCCCCCCCCCCAGCCCCTGCCTTCTTTCCCACCCCCCAGCCCCTGCCTTCTTCCCCACCCCCCCAGCCCCTGCCTTCTTTCCCCACCCCCACCCCCAGCCTGCCTTCTTTCCCCACCCCCCAGCCCCTGCCTTCTTTCCCCACCCCCCAGCCCCTGCCTTTTCTCCCCCCCCCCCAGCCCCTGCCTTCTTTCCCCCCCCAGCCCCTGCCTTCTTTCCCAGCCCTGCCTTCTTTCCCACCCCCCAGCCCCTGCCTTCTTTCCCACCCCCCAGCCCCTGCCATCTTCCCCCCCCCCAGCCCCTGCCATCTTCCCCCCCCCCAGCCCCTGCCATCTTTCCCCCTGCCTTTCCCCCCACCCAGCCCCTGCCTCTCCCCCCCCCAGCCCCTGCCTTCTTTCCCCAGCCCCGGCCTTCTTTTCCCCCCCAGCCCCTGCCTTTTTTCCCCCCCCCAGCCCCTGCCTTCTTTTCCCCCCAGCCCCTGCCTTCTTCCCCCCCCCCAGCCTCTGCCTTCTTCCCCCCCCCAGCCTCTGCCTTCTTCCCTCCCCCCCCCAGCCTCTGCCTTCTTTTCCCCCCCCCAGCCCCGGCCTTCTTTTCCCCCTCCAGCCTTCTTCCCCCCCCAGCCCCTGCCTTCTTTTCACCCCCCCCAGCCCCTGCCTTCTCTTCCCCCCCAGCCCCTGCCTTCTTTCCCGCCCCTGCCTTCTTTCCCCCCCTGCCTTCTTTCCCCCCCCCAGCCCCAGCCTTCTTTCCCCCTCCCCCAGCCTCTGCCTTCTTTCCCCCCCCAACCCCTGCCTTCTTTCCCCCCCCCCAGCCCCTGCCTTCTTTCCCCCAGCCACGGCCTTCTTTCCCCCTCTCCCAGCCCCGGCCTTCTTCCCCCCCCCAGCCCGGCCTTCTTCCCCCCCCCAGCCCCGGCCTTCTTTCCCCCTCCCCAGCCCCGGCCTTCTTACCCCCCCCAGCCCCAGCCTTCTTCCCCCTCCCCCAGCCGCGGCCTTCTTTCCCCCCCCCAGCCGCGGCCTTCTTTCCCCCCCCCCCCCCAGCCCCGGCCTTCTTCCCCCCCCCCAGCCCCGGCCTTCTTTCCCCCCCCCAGCCCCGGCCTTCTTTCCACCCCCCAGCCCCTGCCTTCTTTTCCCCCCCTAGCCGCTGCCTTCTTCCCCCCCCCCTAGCCCTGCCTTCTTTCCCCCCCTAGCCCTGCCTTCTTTCACCCCCCCTAGCCCTGCCTTCTTTTCCCCCCTCAGCCCTTTCTCCCGGGGAGCCGAGCCCGCTCCCCCCTTCCTCCCCGGGGGAGCCGAGCTCGCTCCCCCTTCCTCCCCGGGGGAGCCGAGCCCGCTCTCCCCTTCCTCCCCGGGGGAGCCGAGCCCGCTCCCCCCTTCCTCCCCGGGGGAGCCGAGCCCGCTCTCCCTTCCTCCCTGGGGAGCCGAGCCCGCTCTCCCCTTCCTCCCTGGGGTAGCCGAGCACGCTCTCCCCTTCCTCCCCGGGGGAGCCGAGTCCGCTCCCCCCTTCCTCCCCGGGGGAGCCGAGCCCGCTCCCCCTTCCTCCCCGGGGGAGCCGAGCCCGCTCCCCCCTTTCCTCCCCGGGGGAGCCGAGCCCGCTCTCCCCTTCCTCCCCGGGGGAGCCGAGCCCGCTCTCCCCTTCCTCCCCGGGGGAGCCGAGCCCGCTCCCCCCTTCCTCCCCGGGGGAGCCGAGCCCGCTCTCCCCTTCCTCCCCGGGGGAGCCGAGCCCGCTCTCCCCTTCCTCCCCGGGGGAGCCGAGCCCGCTCTCCCCTTCCTCCCCGGGGGAGCCGAGCCCGCTCTCCCCGTGCCTGGTCCACTCTTTATTTTGTTTGCTTCCCTTATCATAGGATATGCTCTGTAATGACAAGGAAAAATGTTGGAGGTACTAAATACTGGAGATAGGATGGTTCCCAGATAAGTCAGACATCTATAGAAAACTAACAGTAATGTAGTGAAACAGTACAGTATACTGTATGTATTACTGTGCATAAAGTAAGCCAACCCTATTGTACAGTAGGCTAGGAGGGAGCCTAACATGAAAATAGAGGGCTAAACAAGAAACCACAAGTCTGGAGAGGGAGGGAGGTGGGGAATAACAACCATAGTGGAAAAAGAAAAAGCAGTAGTCAAAAAGAAAAAAGAAAAACATGGGTGACGTATACAGTACTTAAAACGCCCGTATTTCCATCATATTTCCGTCTCATCAGCCTGATATTGGTCTCAGATGCTTTGATTTTGTGAGTTGCCTCTAGTGCATTCTTTACCCTTGTGGCACACGTCTCATCATTCGCTTCACTTAGTTGGTCCACCAGATGAGTTGTCGCCCTACAGTGTAAAGAAAAACAGAACAATTTGTTACAGTAGGCAGATTAAGCATCCCAATCGCGCACAGATTTCCTATTGTCAGATGTTGCTGCTGCACTTATTGTACTGTGAGTACACTTTGGGCGCTACAGTATACAGTATGAATATATTAAATAATTTGCCCCTCAAATAAAGCATCCCAATAACCTGAACTGAGTCACACACCAAGTCACTCCTACCACCCACCAATCACAGGCATAAAAGCTGGTGTGTGTGTGTGTGTGTGTGTGTGTGTGTGTGTGTGTGTGTGTGTGTGTGTGTGTGTGTGTGTGTACAGTAACTGCAGGATTATTAGTTCAAAGAAAACAGAATCTTTTGAAATGATTACTGTCATGATAATGTCATGAGATATTGGGTATTGTTAATCCCTCTGGGGCTTAAGGGGTTAATGAGCTACAGTTTTAGGAAAACACAAATATGTGTGTTGTATTTTCAGAAATATCTGGGCTTCAAAATCCTTGATTGAAGTTGGGTGTGAAAAGTACAGAGGGGGTTTGGTGTATATTAATACCTAATTTGCAGGCCAAGTGTATATTGCTGGTAGAGACAGCTAGGCCCATGTCTGGAGCATTGGGTGTGAAATATAGCACCTGTGACAAACGTTCTCTACACAGGAGACCCAGCTTCAAAGCATTTCTTTACAAGGGGTTTTATGGTGGCCAGGGGTGTGGCTACAGAAGGAGGTATCAGAATGAGTGGCCTTATTAAATATAAGAATATCATAAGATGTCCTCGGCTGAACATGCTAAAGTTACATGTGTGTATCCGTGGGACCGAGTCGCAAATAATGATTAAAGACACATGACATCTAGCAGGCACTAAGAGACAGATATTAATATCTCTCTTAATTTTAGTATTACACAGTAATATTTAGTCTCATTGGGAGCGTCATGTGTGCCGGAATGTATTAATATGTCTCTCGTGCCAGTAAGAATTACTGAACTGAAGCTATGAAGTTACTTAGATAGGAAAAGCTGTTTTTAAATGTTCTGGGGTGGGAGGAGTTTTACTCTGGGGAAGACTGTCAACCTCACCACTGATTTATGACACAGGCTAGGTTTAGGTTGTGTTCAATGGGAAATAACTGTATTTAAGGCTGAGCAAGTGTGGTGGGGGGTAGATATCTACAGAGGAGTATTTTGAGACCAGATACGGGATATTTCAATGTTTCTTACCAGCGACCTCTCTGGGGAAAATCTATGTCATGTGGTGAAGTATAGATTTTCTTTTATGTTTATCATTTTATTTTAAGAAGCTGTTCTGCCTTATATTGTAATAACTGTATGTTTATTTGGTAATACCTTTTCTGTAATCTAAGCACTGTATTTTTATATATATTAAAACATTTAATAAGTAATGCTTTGGGCTCTGAATGAACTAATGCACGCTCTGGAGAGAATAACTTACGAATTCGGGCACATGTTACTACAACTGATTTTGTGTTAAAGTGCATAGTTTTTCCTATAATAAACAGGGACCTTAGGCCCTGGTGGATAT
The DNA here is from genome assembly GCF_040206685.1 of Ascaphus truei. NCBI lineage: Eukaryota > Metazoa > Chordata > Amphibia > Anura > Ascaphidae > Ascaphus > Ascaphus truei. The sequence goes on along the minus strand of NW_027453820.1, from coordinate 616,757 downwards.
TTTAGTCTAAGATCTTTTATCATATCTGCATAACCTCAGGTGGTGGCAGTGGATGGATATGATGTGCAATTGAGTAGGGGTTAATATTAACTCGCTGGTTCCTTGCAGAGGAGAAAGCGGGGTTGGCTAGAGTAGCCATGTGTATTAACCCTAGTTGCATATCAAAAGTCACGTGCTCACTTGTGTGCTGTTCGTGGCGGTGGTATATTGGGACGGCTTGAGAGATCCAACTCATTTGAGGGACCCTTGAGGGGTGAAGATTGGGGCAGCTTGCAGGCTGTGTATAGATCCTTGATCCTGTAAGAGGGAATATTGTCCATTTGACGGACCCTTGCGGGGGTGAAGAGTGGGTGCGCTTGCAAGCGTTGGTATTAACCCTTGTCCCGTATGCAGGTCGCATGCTAGCTGGGGGTCGTACGTGACAATTACACTAACCCACCACCTCCTAAAGTACAGAATACAGTACATTACTGTAGTGTAGAATTAAAAAGCTAGTGACTGTAAGAATGGCAAAAATGTTATACTGTACAGTCGAAATGTACTGTAAATATTAATAAAATATTAAACAGGCATACAGTACAGTACAAGACGTTGTTAGAGTTATGGAGGACAATAAGTAGTACTGTACTTGGTAGTGACGGTCTGATTTCTTTTGACGTTTTTGGCCTTCCCATGCGCATGATAACTAACAGTGCTTTTTGCTAAACCAAGGCCCGAAGCAACTAACCAGCGTTGCATCTGTGAAATGCCGTGTCCATTCTGGTACATATGCATTATTCTCAAGTTGAGATCTTTTGAAATCCTTTTCTTTGGCATCGCTGCTGTTAGAAAAAAAATGCGAGCACACACAGAGCAATCCGATGTGTATTGAATGTGGAAAAATGAGGAGCAGACCTAAAAAAAACCGATGTAATAATGTAGTAAACAATGTTGTAAAACAAATGTCTCTGATTTCTTTCGGTTGTGTCAGCGTGTGGGGGGATTAAATAAGTAAATAAAGTGTCTTCGGTGTGTTGAAAATGGACTCAGCCAGGGTGGGGGTTTATAAGCTTTAGGAATCTAAATAACAAGCAATTTCAATGCCATATAGGCAATGGGATACTCACAATGTCCTCAGATAGCTTCCCTTACCACACCCTGTGTCCCAAACCATGTGTCAGCTGACCGGTATTCATGATAAGCTGCCCGTTTCCGCCTGTTGTCGCTGAAAATTGATGAAGGACCCCCTCACACAATCCGATCACGTGCTCTAACCGGTAAATAGCGTAGCAAAAATGGTAGAAATGATGGTCACTGCTCCCCGAATACTCGGAATCAACCAAGCGCCAAGTTAATAAAATTTTTATTTATTCATGAAAAAACGAAAAAGCATACAAAAGGTGTAAAGCTCTAACGCGTTTCGTCTCAAAAGAGACTTTATGAAAGACTTTATCAATTGAATGTGCATTGAATACACAAAATGGATGGTGTATTTATACTTTAATTTAATGGGCCTCAACGTCACTCGACAGAATTAGTACACAGTCCGCCTACTTTTAACACCTGCACCTCATGTCCATGCCCGCAAAAATTTTTAAATAAAAGGTGAGACAAATTGCATAGACTCTCACACACTGATCTCTATCTGAACTTGCTCTTGTCCAGATACTGCATTGTGCATTCGTCCTTCTGTTTCCATGGATCGCCCCCGATTCTACGGACGCAGGAACCAGCTTGCTTCTGCCGTGCCGGTCAAGCGAAAGGCGGAAGCTGTTTCCCAGCCAAAACCTAAGCGACAACCAAATCAGAATAAAGAAAATGTTCCGAAGGCTCCAAAGGTTAAGACCCCAGGGTCTTATTTTGTTAAGAAGAAATTCAGTGCCCTTAGCACAGTGCAAGTCAAGTGGAGTCCCAATCCTCTCCTTGCACCCCCTCCTCCCCCCCGCTCACCTGCTCCACAACCCATCCTTGAGGCTGCTGTCCTGGCAACCCCCGGCTCACCTGCTCCACAACCCATCCTTGCGGCTGCTGTCCTGGCAACCCCGGGCTCACCTGCTCCACAACCCATCCTCAACGCTGCTCTCCTGGCAACCCCCTGCCGACCTTTTTCACAACCCATCCTTGACGCTGCTCTCCTGGCAACCCCCTGCCGACCTTCTTCACAACCCATCATTGAGGCTGCTCTCCTGGCAACCCCCTGCCGACCTGCTCCACAACCCATCATTGAGGCTGCTCTCCTGGCAACCCCCTGGTCACCTGCTCTACCAACCATCCTCAATGCTGTTCTCCTGGCAACCCCCTGGTCCCCACCTCCACCACCCACCTACGCAGATGTCTACAGCACGGAGCAAAAGGTAGATCTTCTTTTGGAGACCATGTTGAATATGGATATGCACATGGAGAAGATCGAAAAGAACATTGTGGGGATGTATTCATTGCTGCGAGTTCCTGCCCCTGTATGTCCGAAGCAGGAGGGTGGTCTGCATGATGTGACCGTCACGCTTCCCTCACCAAGCCCCCCCACGCTCACCCCATCCGTCAGAAGATATGTACCAATATGCCTTTGAGGACGAGATGACAACTCCGGTAAGGCCACGACAGGAGGAATGCATCCTCCCACACCGCCTACCCTCACCCGCTGCCAGAAGTATACCAGCACCCAGGATTGTAACGCTGCCGGACATCATCTTGACCGACCTGACCCAGCATGCCCGGGAGAAATACAAGACTCGATGTGGTGATGTAGCCCAGAAATTTGTCCTGTCCATCTTTAAACACCACGTCAGTTTTGAGATGTACAGCGGTTGGACCCACAGTGTAAATTATGAAGGAAATAAAAGAAAGAAGGCTCTGACAAAAAATTTACGAAAGACAATTTTGAATGATGTGGAGCGTTATTTCCGTGTCACCCCTACAGTTATGAGAGCTGTGAGAGATACCATAAACGGCCTGTTGAGGCATACAAGAACTCGTGCTTGGAGGGGCACCCCTCTTGCTAACGACTTTTCCAAAACTCTACAGTAGTGCAAAAGTTTTTCATCCAAAAAAAAAATGTGTTAAATCATCATAGAAATTAGTTTGTGCCAAAAAAAAGTGTTTTTAAATGTTTTTTTTTTGTGAAATATTGTTTATAGTTTAATCATTTTTTTTCTTTTAATCAGGCACAGGTCAGTATGATACAGGTACTGTATGGCACTCAAACTAACCATATCTGCCGTAATTGTTTATTTTCATTTTTAGAGCAGCAGCAGTGATAAAAGGAAGGGGGTGAAGTGTAAGATTATAGTACTGTGTTCATGTACAAACCAGTCTGTATCTTACACAAACCCCCCTCCCACCCTCTCTCAGTAGTTACTGTATAGAAATTCGTTTTTGCACAAAAAAAAAAAATGTTTTTACATTTTTTTTCAAAAAAATATCTTTGGAAATATTGTTATTGTTTAATCATTGTTACCAATAATTATTTCTTTCTACCGTATTTTCAGAGCTGCAGCCCCCTTTTCCCCCCCATCTTGCAATGCCATAACGAAGAGAAAGACCAGAGCTACTGTATTTTTGTATTATGCAAGGAGTGGCTCAGTGAGTAAAGACACTGACTGGCACAGAGTTTGAAGCAGGGGAGCCTTGTTCAATTCTCGGTGTCGGCTCCTTGTGACCTTGGGCAAGTCACCTTATCTCCCTGTGCCTCAGGCGCCAAAAATAGATTGTAAGCTCCACGGGGCAGGGACCTGTGCCTGCAAAATGTCTCTGTAAAGCGCTGCGTACAACTAGCAATGCTATACAAGAACATGCTATTATTATTATTATGCATTAAAAAAATAAAATTTATTTTTTGGACGACCCCCAATTGCAGACCTGAAATTCTTATGAACAGTTCAACAAAGCATCGCACTTCACATACAGTACAGTAATGTAATGAAAGGGCATTTCTCTTAACGGTTATTTAAAAAAAAAAAAAAAACGCAAATGAGCACTGAATATTAAATAATACATACAGTATAGAATAAAAGATATACATTTTTATTTTTGGTGTTCATAAGAAAAGTTGCGCAATGCAATGTACAGTACTGTAAAACAGTAGTGATGACAGTACTGTACAATGTAAAAAAAAGAATTGAATATTAAAACGGCAGCATACAGTACTGTACAGTATCAGGTTTGGCAAACAATGTGCAAGCAACTTTAAAAAAAAAAAAAGGCGATATTAGAGGTCCATCCAAATCCCTTCTTTTGTCTTTTTCCGCTTGATGTCAAAGTTTCGTTTCTGGGGAAAAACAAACAATTATGCTATTATTACCGGTATTGCGCAGGCGTCAAGTCAGGTCATTGGGAATTAAAGCAGCCGTTCAAGCAACTTCTGATTGGCTCTGACTCTTGAGCCCCACCCTCTCTCTCCCTACATTTTTAAGCTGCATCAGCGTCACGTACTTCAGCGGCCAATCAAATCATTCTTCAAAGTGCACTCAACAGAGAAACATCCCCTCAACTCGCATACAGTATTGTATTGATGCACATACTGTACAGTACAGTACTATAAAATACGTACAGTATTTATTTTTTATTTTTTAAATATTTTTATTAGGCTTTGATACAACAATAAAAGCATAACAAACCACATTGCCTAATCCGGGGACATTTTAACACTTTTTTGGGGGGGGGACAGAGTGACAACCTAAGTTGTCGAAATCGGGGGAGTGCCTACAGAGGGGGAAGGCAGAAGGGAGGGTGGGGAAGGGGGGAAGGAAAGGGGTGGTGTGGGTCACCCACCTGGCTGTTGGGGATTTGGCCCGGGTAGTATATTAGCTTCACCTATCCCTTGTTCCTCTGGGAGGAGGAGGTGAGTCTCTACCTAAGTGGAGCAAGTTGCCTTTCGCTAGTAAGAAGTGTCCATGGTTCCCATACTTTGTCAAATGCCAAAAGGTTTTGTCTCAAGGTAGCAGTTAGCCTCTCCATGAGCATCACCTCACTGATTCTCCTTTTTATTGTTCTTATGGCTGGTGTAGTTGTTTTCTTCCAGGAGGCCGCAATCTCACATCTCGCCGCGGTGAGACTGAAGGATATTAATTTCCTAGTTGGGCGGACATTGGCCTAGCCAATAGGAAGGTCTGTGGTTCAATAGGTAATTCTAGGTCGGTGACCTCTTTTATCAAAATTTGGACTTTGGCCCAATACTTCACAATTTCTGGGCATGTCCACCAGATGTGGGGCATGTCCCCTCTATTACAACAGCCTCTCCAGCATAGGTCTGATGCTAGGGGGTAGATCTGGTTTAAATGTGCTGGGGTAAGATACCAGCCATACAAAATTTTATAAATATTCTCCTTTATTGTAGTGCATAGGGAAGTTTCTGAGGCTGCCTGCCAGATTTCTTCCCAAGTCTCTCTTTCTATAGTTATACTCAGGTCTGCCGCCCATTTGAGCATATAGTCATGCTTTGGGAAGGTCGTTGAGTGCTCTAATGCACGGTAAATCTCAGATATGAGACCTTTCTGGTGGGTCTTGACCTTGCAGAGATATTCAAATTTAGTGAGTGGGGAATTCTGGGAGTGGGCATATTTTTCGAATAAAATGTCTAATTTGGAGATATTTGAACGTGTCCAATTCTCTCATTTTGTATTTGGCCCTCAAATCTTTATAGCTCAGGAGCTTCCCAAGGCTTAAGAGATCGGCAATCGCCCAGATGCCCCTTGTTCTGAGGTGGTCGAACAGTTTAGATCCACATCCCGGAGAGAATTTTGGGTTATTGGGGATGGGTGTCAGTTGGGAGCAGGATGAGGACAGGCCATATTTGTGCTTACTTTTTGCTCAGACTTCCCAGGTGTGTAGCGAGGCCTGTAGTTTAAGGTTGTGTGTCTGCCCATGTCCTCTGTCCAGGCTCCAGAGGCAGGCTAGCAGAGAAGGCATCTTGGCATACTGAGTCTCTATTTTTACCCAGCAACAAAGGGCCGGGTCTGTATTCCACATTACTGCCTGTTTTAGTTGGGCGGCTAGGTAGTATTTATACAGGTCTGGTACCCACAGGCCTCCTCTAGATCTTGACGCCAGCAAGACCGATCCCGCGACTCTGGGTCTCTTGCCCTGCCAAATGACATGGAATAATCTGTTTTGTATGTTTTTCAGATCAGTGCCCGGAACGTGGATCGGGAGCGTTTGGAAAAAGTACAACATTCTTGGGAGTATATTCATCTTGGCGGTTATCATCCTCCCGATCCATGAAATCTGGTAACCTTCCCACTGATCTAGATCTTTTTTGATCCTTTCCCATAGCTTCGGGTAGTTATCCCGGTATAAATCCCGATAGTGTCTTGACAAATTAATTCCCAGATATTTAATGTATGAAGAGCACCATCTATAGCTAAAATTTAATTTGAGTAATTTTACTTCGGGATCTGGGAGACTAATGTTTAGGGCCTCTGATTTGTCGCTGTTTATTTTATATCCTGATACCTTTCCAAAATCCGTCAGTTCCTTTTGAAGGTTAGGAAGGGAAGTTTGGGGTTTAGTCAAAGTTGGAATGATATCAGCGAATAGGGAGATTTTGTACTGTTCTTTTCCCATGACAAATCCCTGTATATTCGGGTTGTTCCGTATTTTGGTCGCTAGTGGTTCGATCGTGAGTGCAAAGAGAAGGGGGGATAAGGGGCACCCTTGCCGTGTTCCATTTTTAATTTGGAACCTCTCAGAGCCTCCCCCTGTTTGTCGTACCGTGGCAGACGGGTTTTGATAGAGCGCCCGGACTCCCTCTAAGAACGAGTCCCTAAAGCCGAATTTTATCAATGTTTGGTCTAAAAATAGCCAATCAATTCTGTCAAATGCCTTCTCTGCATCTAAGCTCAATAACATTGCTTTTGAACCTGTCAGATGGGCGTGGTCGACTATATTAATTATCTTGCGGGTATTGTCTGAGGCCTGGCGACCCAGGACAAACCCGACCTGGTCCATACACTGGCGACACACTTTATTCGAGCTCGGCTAGTCCCACGAATTCGGGTATACCCGGGTGTATTGAGGTTTGTGACTGTTTTGTGCCCGAGTGCATTGAGTTATTTTCCAGGCAGGGATTGAAGCATTTTATTCTCGCTGGCTGCAATACTGCACAGTATATATATATATACTGCATTACAATTCATGAATTTATGCCACCTGGTAGACACGCGAAGCATTGCAGCCTATTAAATCCTAATCATTATCATTTAACAGATCAGCCGCCCATCAGCCAGGCATGAACCCAGGCTGGGAAGGCAAACGCAACGGGGCTTGTCAGAGGTGAGGAGCGGCGCATTCCAGGTATCTGCCAGGTACATACTGGGTATTTGCTCGAATAAAGTGTGTCGCAGCAGTATGTATTAATCTCGGTAGAATAGGATTAAGTCTGTTCGCCAAAATCTTGCTATACAATTTAAGGTCGTTGTTCAACAGTGAGATTGGTCTATAGCTTCCGCATTGGGTGGGGTCCTTCCCTTCTTTGAGTATTATTGCCAGATTAGCGGTCGACATTGAGGGTGGGATAGGACTTCCTTCCAGAAATGAGTTGAACAAGTTCAATAAGTGAGTGGATAGAATAGGTAGAAATTTCTTATAGTAGACATTTGTGAAACCATCGGGGCCCGGCGTTTTGGAAATTTTAGATGCCTTTACGGCAGCCGCCAATTCTTCTATCGTTATTTTTGCATTCAGTCTAATGTTTTCTTCCTCAGTTAGTGAGGGAAGCTCGCAATCATCTAAATAGTCTATAGCTGACGATAAGTCAGTAGTACTTGGGTTAGCAGAGAGAGCCCTTAGATTATATAATTTAGTGTAAAATTTGGTGAATTCCTCTGCTATTTTTTTCTCGTTGTATAGTGTCCCACCAGAGCCATTCCTTATCGCCGTTATTTGTGACCTTTTTTGTATTCCTCTTAACTTACTAGCAAGAAGTCTATCAGCCTTATTCCCTTTGTCATAGTACCTCTGACCCGTCCATTTGAGAGCCTTTTCTAAATTTTCCAATTGGATCACTTTCAGATCGTTTCTAGCAGTTGTCAGCTGTTTATAAATTCTCCGAGAAGGGTTAGTTTTGTGCTGCTGCTCTAATTTGATAATGTTGTCTGTAAGTTCTTTGGTTAATTTGGTTTTGGCTTTCTTCCGGTGGGAGGCAATCGAGTTAAGGTTTCCTCAGATTGTCGCCTTATGGGCTTCCCACAGGATTGCTGGAGACGAGACTGAACCCTCGTTTATTCTGAAATATTCCTTAAGGGATTTTTTGATCTCCTTCACTACCTCGGTGTGATTTAATAAGGAGTCGTTCAGTTTCCAGTTATACGAGACTGATTTGACAAATGGAATGGATAGGGTCAGGGAGATGGGAGCATGGTCTGACCACGTGATAGGGCCTATGTCCGAATTGGTGGCGGCCTCTAGAATGTTCTTGGTTGTAAGGAAGTAATCAATACGAGAATAGGTCTGGTGAGGTGCCGAGTAGAAAGTGTAATCCCTTTGCCCCTGATGTTGTGTTCTCCAAATGTCCACCAGGGAAAAGTCGCCCATAATATCTTTAAATTTTTTCCCCAGTCTTTGGGTCTGGGTGGAATGTTGTCGTCCTGGGTTGCTCGATTTATCCTCATTCGGGTTGAGAGCCATGTTAAGGTCTCCCGCTACGAGTAGCGAGGACATATAATTTGGGTCAATTTCTTCCAGAACGTTTTTAAGAATTCCGTCTGGTTCTGATTTGGGGCGTAGAGGTTGACTAGGGTGATTGCCGAGCCCGAGAGTGAGCCATAGACTACAATAAATCTTCCCTCTGGATCTGCCTTAATTTTTGTTAGATTAAATGGGGTGCCCTGACGAATCAGAATGGCAACCCCCCGACTTTTACTACTGAGTGATGAGAAATAGCTCATCGGGTACGCGTTTTGAAATGTTTTGGGTGGGTCTTGAGACGTAAAATGGGTCTCCTGAAGGAAAACAACATCGCCGCCAGACTTTTTTATCTCCTGGAGAGCAAATCTCCTCCACCAGAGAGCAATAAAAATTGTCTCCTTGAATGTCAAGGACCTACATAATAATAGATTATTATGTAGGTCCTTGACATTCAAGGAGACAATTTTTATTGCTCTCTTGTGGGCCATGCTATCTAAGTTTCCTACTAGGTTGTAAGAGCTCTCCCTTCTTACTAGGGGCAAGCGAGGTTAAGTGAGGAGTCTCTGCCCAAACTCGAGAATCAGTGTATTCTAGTCTTAGAAGCAGTCAGCCAGGGTGGGCGGGAGGGGGGGGGTGAGGAGGGGGCCCGCTGGGACAGTGGCAGCGGGGATAGAGAGAGGGAAAGAAAGTCGACCCTAACGAGGTCTAAAAGGTTAAAGTCCGGTCTTAGCTAAAGACCGGCTAGTGGGGTTTAAGACCCTTGGGGGCGGGTCCGGTAACGACCTCCGGCAGTTTCGGGCAGGGTGGAGACCCTTGGGTGTCTTTGTTTTCGTCCTTGTCTGTTCTGTCAAGGCAACCTTGGTTATTGGGATATCATGGTGATGTACCTCGAGCGGGTAGATTTAGGACAGTCAGCCTCATGGGCTTGTGTCACCTCTTGCAAAGAGGCTGGGGCCGGGCCTGTTATCTCGGTGGACCGATCTAGGGGAGGGAGACAGAGTTGCTAGTCTCGGGGGGGGGGGGGGGTCGGGCGGTGTCGGGGGTCCTGGAGGGCAAGGAAGATGTGGGTAGGGGGGGTAATGTGGTGGGTGGGGGGAGTAATTGGGGGGGGTGGTGTTAGAGGTGGTTATGTAGGGGGGGGGCAGCAATAATGCAGGTTGAGTCATCTCAGCTCTGGGGAGCTGTGTTATGAGGTTGGTGTCTATGATCATATGAGAATGGGAGAGGCATAGTGGGGGGGAGCGGGGAAGGGGGAGCGAGGGAGGGGAGGGGGTGAAAGGGGTAGTACGGGAGGGGGTTGGGTTGTATTGTTAAGAATAATACATTTCAGGTATTGTATACATTGCACAAGAGTCCTTACATATGATACACGCGTAGTAATTGGAGGGCTCCGTGGCCCTCCGCCTTGGCCCTGCAGGTTCTCTTTTCCGTGACTTAACCTGACCTTAAGACCTAAGTCTTTAAGTCTGTGGGGGGGGGTAATAGGGGGGGGACCGGGCAGGGAGTTGGCGAGAGGGGAGAGGGTGGAGGCGAGAGGGGGGAGGAGAGAGGGGGCGGAAGTGGGAAGAGGGTTGCATTGTGTATGAAAATACATTGCAGACATCATATTCATTGCATACGGTTGTTTACATGTATTACACTCGCAGCAGTTGCAGGGCTCTTTGGCCTCCTGCAATAGCCCTGCTGGCACACCTCTCAGTATTTTAACCAGATCGTTAAGCCTGAGTCTATGAGTCACTGGGGGGGCAGGAAGGGGGGGGTTGAGGGGAGGAGTGGGGTGGGGGGTGGAGGGGAAGGAGGAGTGGGGTGGAGGGAAGGAGGGGGGGATTGCATCATTGATGGAGATACCTTTCAATCATTATATACTTTACACTTGGTTGTTTGCAAAATAATCACATATAACAATTGTAGTGTTCCCTGAACTCCTGTCTTGGTCATACGGAATCGCTTTTCAGTGTGTTGACCTAATATTTGAGTATAAATCTGAGTCTAGGGGGGGGGGGGAGGGGATGGGATGGGGAGAAAAAGAAAAAACAGGAACGGGAGGGGGGATGAGGGGGGACACGGGTAGAAAAAGGGGGAGGGTTATGGGGGTGGGGGAGAGTAGAGGGGCAGGGGGGGGGAGAGGGTGAAGGGGGATTCTTGCCCTACAGTTCTAGCTCTCTATAACAACGAGCTACGTTTCACTTAACCAGGGGAATTTGGGTAACTTGGGGTAACTGGGGTAGTTCTAGCTAACTGAGCTTAAATATAGCTCTACGCTACAGACCCTTGTCCATTAGGAGTCCTCGACAGGTGTCACCGGGGTATGGCGATTTGGAAATATCCCGAGGTGCTGTCCTATTCCATGGCGGGTCTCGGTAGGCACAGTCGCTGTCTCCGCAACTTGGGGGATGAAACGCCGCCCACCCCCCTCGGCCGAGGGGAGAGAAGCAGAGCAGGGCCTGATGTGGGTTGCATCTCGGGAGCTGCCTGGGTGTTGCTCACGGCAGGTCCTCTCGGTGTCTGGACGTCCGCTTCGGTTAGGCCCGTGAAGGATGGTGTGGGTCCGACAGACGGAAGCAGACACGCTGGAGGGCAGTGTCAGTTTCGGCCTTTCTTAGCAATACCAGGGCACCTCTTAGGAAGGTGAGGCGCTCTGTGTCTCCAGTGTGCTACCTCGGGAAAGTATATACAGCTCCAAGAGGGCGACAAAGTAGGTGAGTAACACAGCGATTTCCTCACTTATCTCGTGTTTGTCTCTGCTCCGCCAGCCTCTCCGAGGCTCTTACTGGCGGGTCCTCCATATCCCGGGGCCGGTTCCCAGATGAGTCAGAGGCCCGGGGAGGCAGTAGGGTAAGGCCCAAGAATACGCATTCGGTTCATTCGCCTCCCACATCTTCTCATATGGTACAAGGCTAACCTGAGTATGAAATACAATCCATTCTGGACTCGAAGTTCTCAAGAGGCTCATTACATTATTTGGTACACTGGAAGGGTTACGGCCCAGAGGAAATATCCTGGATTCCAAGTCATCATGTTCACGCTTCCAGGATGATCCGTAACTTCCACTCCAAATTTCCGGATAAGCCTTCATGGAGTCGCACAGAGGTCCCTCTTAGAGGGAGGGCGGGGGGGTACTGTGAGGATTCGCCGTTCCGGCGGCTGGAGAACTCCTGTCGCGACAGATGCCCAGGACGCACCACCACGCATTCCGGCTGCATGTGCGGATCCCGCACAGCCTAAATCTTCGCTCGCGGCTTCAGCTCCGCCCCTCAGTCCAGTGCGCAAAGGGTGTGCTCAACCAGCACTCCCGCTGACGCACGACACAAGCTCCGCCCCCGCTCTGAATGTTGACAAGACCGGCGTGGGAGTAACGTGCGTCCTAAGCCCCACCCCCTGACCTCCATCACGTGCGCGGGTTGCGCGTAATCGGCTCCGCCCCCACCTCTGATCAGGCTGCATCATAGGGCACACCTGTGTGCACCAGCAGCCTATCATATCTCACTTCCTGGTTCTACTCTGGCTTGTGATTGGAGGTTCTCCCTTTATATACCTTCCTGCAACTCCGTCTCATTGCCGAGCATAATCCTATGTGACGCTGTACCTTACTGCTTCCAGTCTTGTACCTCGTTCCCAGCCTTGAGCCTGTTGTTGCTGCCTTGTCTTCCTGCTGCCTGACCCTGCTTTGTATTGGACTCCACAACTCTCTTCTCTTGACCTGGATTACGCACGACCAATCTCCGGTCCTGACCTTGGCAAAGTACTCCGACGATCCGCTACTCTATAATCCTTACTGCTTAAACCTTACTGCTTCCTAATAAATAATATATTTTTTACCTGCTGCCAGCCTGGTTTCTATATCCGCAGTGCTCATTCCTTTTTCTACATATCTACCCACACATGAAGACAGATATATAAATAATAAATAGCCCAATCTAAAAAATTGTGTCCAAATAAAACCAACAAACACACTGTAAAAATGCGATGCAAAAAGAGAAGAGCGCAAAGCCCATAGTGAAGACTATTTCATGTATTCAGCAATATAAAGACGTGATAGTTTTTCACTGTGAATATCCTTGAAACGCGTAGGGCTGTCTCCTATGGCTTGTGAGCTGTGAATCCGGTCTGATACTCCGTGACTATCACAGAGTATCCCGAGTGCGAGCATTGCCAGCCTATGCCCCACCCCCGAATGATGCAAGAAGCACGCAATGTGCTGACGTCACTATACATGTGACACAGAAGCAGGACGGCTCCGTTTACCGAGGGAGGGCAACAGAGTCTGATGTACGGATCTCGGCAGAATTTCGTTGACACAACGGGTATTCCAGCCTGGACTGCACAGCAAACCTACTTGCTCTTTTGTGTGTTTGTAAACCTATCACGTTTGTAAGTGATTTAACCGTTTCTTTAGCTGAATATATTAAACAGTCTGCACTATGGGCTTTAAGCTCTTTTCTTTTTTTAACAGGCAATGGCACTGTTTTTATTTACATTTTAATAACATAGTATTGTAGCAGGAGGTTCTCTGGAGCAAACCTGCATTAATTTCAGCCTCGGGGACCCTCTGCTTCCTGAGTTCAGGCCCCAATATGGGGTGCTGGTATCTCCTGTGCGTTTAAATGTCCCGGTCCTTTAACACAGCATAATTAAACAATGCAGGGAGATACCGGGTCCTGTAACTCGGGAAGCATGGGGCTCCAAACCTGAAATTAATGTGGTTCTGCTCCGGAGACCCCTTGCTTCAATACTGTGTTGTTTTTATTTTATTTTAATAAGCTTCATTACCTTTTAGCGGCTAGCCACTACGGCAATGAAGGGGTTAAACCAGAGTACCTGATTTCTTGGGGGTGATTGAAGTGGTAGTTGCCCTAGGATGGGTGGCCTACCTGGCCGCATGCCCTCCAGCATTGGTCAGAGGATTCTGGGAAGATCTATTTTAGCCTCTTTGGTGCGAGATACCATTGGCATATTATTTTATATATGTTTTCTTTTGTGGCCGTACAGATGGAGGTTTTTGCCACATTATCCCAGATATCTTACCAGTCTTCTCTGTCAATTTCCATCCCCAGGTCTCTGGCCCATTTGGTCATATAACTATGGTCTGTAGTGGACCCCGCCGATTCTAGCCCTGCGTAAATCATCCTTATTAGTCCTCTTTTTGGTATTTTTCCTTTTTTCATAAGTGCTCGAAGTTGGTCAGCTACGGAAATTTTGAGTTCCTAGAGATGGACAGGAGGAAATGCCTAATTTGTTGGAATTCAATAGAGGTAGGTCTGGGCGTTATATTTGGTTCTAAGCTCTTGGAGACTTGGGGGTTTCCCCTTGTGAAGTAAGTCTCCTATCCTTTTAATATTTTTATTCTTAAACTGGTCGAAATGGCTTGAGCTCTTCCCTGGTGGGAAATTTGGGTTATCAAAGGGGGGGGGGGGTAATCTGGGAGGTAGTTGACGTGAGTTTAAATTTTGTTTTTGTTTTAGCCCAGATGTTCATTGTGAATTTGACAGGCTCTGGTTCTTTATGTCCCTGGTCTTTTTTCCCCTATTGTCAAGAGCGATATTGGTAACGGGCAATCCTCTGAGTAGCTCGATTCGATTGCTACCCAGCAGAACAGCATTCCTGCCGACTATTTGGCGTAGTTGTGCTGCATGGAAGTACCGAAGTATACCTGGACCACCATGCCACCCATCGATCTGGAGGCCATCAGCACGGACCTAGCCACCCTTGATCTCTTCCCTTGCCAGATGAATTTAAAGATTTGGTTCTTTAGGGCTCTTAGTTCACCTCTTGGTACATAAATTGGAAGGGTCTGGAAATAATATAGCAGTGTGGGGACGATATTCATTTTTATGGAGATTATCCTACCGATCCATGATATCTGATGCTTTCTCCACTTCAATAGGTCCTTTTTAGGCCTGGGACATAGTAGATGGGGCTGTGCTGAGCCGCGCTGAGCAGATGCACTTACTCCCTGCATTTGTCAGCGCGGCTTTAGCAGCTGCTTCCGCATGCGTGCGGAGGCTGAGAAATTCTGATCAGACAGGCAAATTAAAAATTTGCCGGTCATGGAAGCGGAGGAGCGGTCACGTGACCACTCACATCCAATGGGAGCGAGGGACTAGCCCCGCCTCCGTTCCGCCTTTGCCCCGCCCCCAAAGCACGCTCACTGCCTCGCCTGCCAAGACACAAAAAAGCTCCAGTTTGAGCAGGCGAAGCAGTGCAGGAGAGCTGATCAGCGTGGCCCGAGGCACCATGCCCGAGGCCTTAATGTTGCCAAATAATGTAGTGGGGGAAATAATGGAGTGGTTGTTTTGATAGAGCAATTTGTAGTTTCTAGAGATGTTGATCCCTAGATATTTAATATGAGTTGGTCGCCATTTAAACTTGATTTTGTTTTGTAGAATTTGGATCTCGGGGTGTTGGAGGGACAGGTTCAAGGCTTCTGATTTGTCCTTTGTTGATTTTGTATCCTGATAGCCCACTAAATTTCTCTAGTGACTTCAGCAGATTTGGTAGAGAGATCAGTGGGTTGGCTAAGGTTAGGGTGACATCTGTGAACAGCGATATATTGTAATTATTGTCGCCTATGTTTATTCCTTGAATAACTAGGTGCATTCTTATCTTTGAGGCCAGAGGCTCAATGATAGGGCAAAGAGGAGAGGAGATAGGGGGCAGCCCTGCCTTGTGCCATTCTTAATATTTATTGTCTCTAGTTTATTACTTGGTATTTTAACTAGGGCTCTAGGGGAGTGATAGAGGGCTCTGACCCCTTCTAAAAATGGTCCATAGAAACCAAAGGACTGCATGGTCTTGACCAGGAATGTCCTCTTTATTCTGTCGAATGCCTGCTCTGCGTCGAGGCCCAGTAGGATTGCCTTTGTTTTAGTGGAGTGGATGTTCTATGATATTGACTATTTTTCTTGTATTGTTCGAAACCTGTCGGCCAGAGACAAAGCCCAACTGATCTATGTTGTTAAGCCTTGGTATTATTGGGTTTAACCTATTGGCTAGGGTCTTGCTGTATATTTTAATGTCGACGTTTATTAGTGATATAGAACAGTAACTGCCACATTAGAGGGGGTCTCAGCCTGGTTTATGAATGATTGTTCCAAGAGAACATGACTACAGCTAATATAGCAGTTTTCCTTGTAGAATTTGTTTGTAATATATGTTTGAAAGGCCGTCAGGTCCTGGTGATTTGCCTGATTTTAAGGTCCGTTATCACTTTTACTTATTCGAGATGTGTTATTTTGCTGTTTAGGTTAGTTCTTTCTATGTCGGTTATCTGCAGGAGATTACAGGAGTCTCGGTATTTTGATATGGTCTCAGGGTTTGACAGGTGGGGGAGCCCTTCCGACTGGTTTAGGTCATATAGGTCAGCGTAGAACCTAGTGAACTCGCAGGCAATTTCTTGTTCGTCATCCTGTGGTTGACCCGTTTTTACATTTGATAGCGGGGATTTGTGCTTTGGTTTTTATGCCTCTGAGCTTGTTGGCCAGGAACCTGTCTGCTTTATTCACTTTAGCATAATATAGTTGGTTGGACCATTTTAATGCTTTCTCTGCTTCCTCTAGTTGTATCTTTTTTAGCTCTTGTCTGGCCGCCATTAGAGATTTGTATACATTCTTAGATGGGTTAGATTTGTTTTCATTCTAATTTTGTCATTTTATCCGCCATTTCCTTGTGGAGTTTCTGTTTGGCTTTTTTCTTGTGGGCGGCCACGGAGATGAACACCCCTCTGATCGGGTTTCGAGTGCTTCCCACAGCATTGGGGGTGACTACTGAACCCCCATTTAAATTGAAATAGTCGTTCACTGATAACTTAATTGTGTCCACTATTTCTGCGTGGTTCAACAGTGACTCGTTTAACCTCCAATAATAAAGATTACTTCTAGTAAACGGGGGTGACACGTGGGGGGAGGGGTAACATAAATGTATTTACTTGCATCGCTTTTCACATTACATTTGAGAACAAAATAAATATGGTGGAGCACACGATACTGTAAATAAACAAATTCTTCAATCAACGTATTTTAATGAACTTGCAGATCTCAATGATGGAATGGCTATGAGTATAACCAGACCACCATAGTACTCAGTGTAATGTACAAGGGTTGTAAACCACAGTCAATACACTCACACTGGTATTAGCAGAACCAGACTGGGATAGAAATGTAATATAATATAGCATTAGGAGCTCAACACTGTAATGATCAAAGCAATTCTAATAGATATTATAAAATATATATTATAAAATATACAACCAGAGCCACGGAAATCGCCCGTCCGATTGGATGCTCCACGTGGTAAGGGTAAACATGTAAATATACAAAGAAATCAAATCATAGCATAATACTGTAAAACATACACATACATAAACAAACAACACTTAACAAACGCTGAGAACAACAGGTAACTAATCACAATGGCATTTAATATGGCATATCATTAATATCATAAAATACACTTATTACACATAAAATAGTACATAAAGACATATATTAGGTTCAGGCAAGATTCTCCAACTCGGGTGGGGGTACCTGCTTACCGAAAACAGGATGTAATCAGGCAATGGATAATTCAAAGAGTATCCCCTCTTATGGATAGCTGCTGCTGCTGCTGCTGTTGTTAACACCTGGGCTCAGACGAGGAGTCTATTATGGGCAGGGACAGGTTTTTCCAGCTAGCTGCGTCTGCCTCAGTCCTCTCCCAGCACTGCAGAAGCTCCAGGACCACACACAGAGATACTTCCTGGTCTGCCCGCACCATGTGCACCAAACACAGCAATGCTGAAATGTTGGATATTCCTACGCCAGCATGTGCTTTCCCACAGCTCACCAGTAAGCAGGTACCCCCACCCGAGTTGGAGAATCTTGCCTGAACCTAATATATGTCTTTATGTACTATTTTATGTGTAATAAGTGTATTTTATGATATTAATGATATGCCATATTAAATGCCATTGTGAGTAGTTACCTGTTGTTCTCAGCGTTTGTTAAGTGTTGTTTGTTTATGTATGTGTATGTTTTACAGTATTATGCTATGATTTGATTTCTTTGTATATTTACATGTTTACCCTTACCACGTGGAGCATCCAATCGGACGGGCGATTTCCGTGGCTCTGGTTGTATATTTTATAATATATATTTTATAATATCTATTAGAATTGCTTTGATCATTACAGTGTTGAGTGCCACTGATATAACTTCTTTTCCACTTCTATAGCCTGACTAGGGGTCAGGGTTATATCACCGGCTGCCAGCTCACTGTGGGATATAGCGCTACCTATTTGTTTTTTCTACCATAATATAGCATTACTTACACGGCCATGTGCAAGTACTTGATCCCTTAAATGTTTTCTTTCCTCACACTTGGCTTTTTGAACAGAAGGGTGCTGTACATGCACCCCCGTCACGTAATCCTCCCCCGTAATCAGGTCACATGTATGGAGAGTATATTGGGTTCAAATATAATCCATTTATTAGCATAGTAAAAATATACACTCACATGAAAGAAAGTCCTGGTCAGCAACTGTAAAGGTCCGTGCACTCTTCCGTGACAGAAAGTTCCCGCTACAGCGTCCGGTGTGCGCCTTACGAGGCTGAATTAACCGTGAAACGCGTTGCTCTAATTTTGTCCAGAGGAGGTTTACGTACGGACTTTTACAGTTGCTGACCAGGACTTTTTCATGTGAGTGTATATTTTTAAATATAAAAATAAATTAATCCTGCTCCGTCAGCAACTCTTGACCCACGACGCAATGCTCCTCAAACAGCCGATGTGAAGAAGTCCCAGATCATATTTTGATTGAAGAGACGTCTCCGGTAAGGGGAACAAACAGAAAACGTCCGTTATAGCAGAAAAGCTCTAAGAAAGAGGAAGTACTAATTGCCTATATATAGAGTAATAGTCGGGTATAGAGGAGAGCTATCCCAGATCTAGCCTAGATGGAGGGCATAGGGAATTGCTGTTGGTATGTACGTACTAACTCACTTTGAATGCCATCTTACGCAAGTTTATATAATTTCACATAACTGTGCTTAGAAAAAAAATACAAATAATAAATATATATTGCAGCAAGGGATTCTGGGAAATGACATGCAAATGAGCACACAATGCCACCTTTTTGTCAAGTCCATTATTACATGGAAAACCCATTAGCCAATGCTTGCTGCTTTAAACACATCTTTTAAACATAGCCTGGGATGAGATGCAAAGCCAATCAACCCACTCACAGACAGACTGTCTTATTGTGTTTATAATACTTATAACGGTCTAGAGTACCTACTGCGTGGTTTACTTAGCCCACCCTACAAACTTAGACGGCACAGTTTTTTGTGGAAGTAAAAATGGTCACAGCTTTATTGCTTAACAATACTATCACATAACTGTCAGCCATAAATAAGTCCTTTGTCAACCTTATTCTCGGTATCTTCCGGCGGGAGGAGCCCTCCTCCGCCCGCCCTCTTCTACCGTCAACCGGGAGTCACACTCTCCGCCGTGAGGGACACTCTCGCCCCTTATCTCACGGCCCGTCATCCGTTCACCCTAGGTCCCCCTTTCCCTGTCCGCCTGGGCCTACCCGCATAGGATAGAGCCCAGCTACCTAAGATTGGTGCCAGGGGAACAGCGACCGACCGACCGCCTGCGTCGGCGCCTCCAACCCACACGATCTTCTCCGGGGGACCGCTGCCTGGCGGCCCATCTGCATCGGGTGGAGCCCCATTTCGGGTATTAACGGTGTCCCTACGATGACTGGCCTGACAGTTCCGCCAACGCTGTAACGATGGATCTGCAAACAGATTCATAAGAAATGGTTAGACATAACATTCTTCATGGGATGGGTGGGAAAAACAGGATTAATGAACTCTCCTCGCACGCGACGGATTTAAATAGCCCGCCCTCCTCCCCCGCCCCCCCCCCTCCTCTCCCCGCTGCGCGCGCAACTCCACGCCACCTTGTGGTGAGGGGGAGGGGAGGAGAAAGCCAACCCATGCAAACACTGGACGCACGGCGGCCATTATGTGAGCGACTGGTCCATTTTGGAACCTCTGCCCTTCTTATTATACGTGTAGATACGTTCCACAGATATAACACAGAGAATAGAGCTTTTGATTCAGTATCAGAATAGAACTATTCCGCTGGAAATTATCTGGGTCGGAAAGCAGTGATCCCGTCATAATAGGACGGGCTTATAAAGGTGTGACCAGGTCAGACGTCTGTGTCCTACCTTCAGATGGGCAGAGCACATTCCCTCATGTCATGTGCTGACATTGAGAGACCAGGGGAAAATAAATAATCAGTGAGTAAAATGTCAGTGTTTCCCAGGCATTCCTTTATATAAGAATGTCCTGCCAGGTACAAATGAGCTGAATGTGAGAAATTGGAGGTGATCGAGGAACAAATTAATGAGGGTGTGAGGGATCAAACCCCCCTATTTATTATGGTGGGGTAAGGTGAGGGGAAGTTACTGCACTGGTTCCTCTGCATTACCCACTTCTCACCGTATGAAATAGGAAAGTGAGACTGTGTCAGTATGGAGCAGAACTGCTGGACCTGAGAGAGTATCGGGAGCATTTATCAAAGTCTCACTCATGTACTGTATCTGCTTTTTACTCATACTATGGAACTGTACAGTATGTTACTATGTTACACTATGAGAACTTTACTGGTCTTTTGGCTGCTAATCTCCGACTCTCTTTATACTTTTCTAGATGGTTATGTTGTGACACAATCCTGAGCCATTAAAGTTTTGCAGTGTTTGAAATGAAGTTCCTGTTTGCGGATGGACCATTTGTGTTTTTGGTGCCCCTGTCTTCTCCGACTCCTTTGGGGTTAATGATTTAGGTTGGAAAAAGCTGATACTAAATGCTGTATATTTGTCCAAAAAAGCCTGATCATTCCAATTCTGTTTTATATACAGGCACATTCTAAAACCCAACACATATAGATTAAGTAGCCTCCGGTCAGCACCTCCAGAGCAGCACTGCCCACTGCCAGCACCTCCAGAGCAGCACTGCCCACTGCCAGCACTTCCAGAGCAGCACTGTCCACTGCCAGCACCTCCAGAGCAGCACTGCCGCACCTCCAGAGCAGCACTGCCCACTGCCAGCACCTCCAGAGCAGCACTGCCCACTGCCAGCACCTCCAGAGCAGCACTGCCCACTGCCAGCATGGATCCACGCTTGTTAAGTGAGTAGAGAAATTTTTGTTGGTGTCTTTGAAATCTGCAAGGAGGGAATATCTGGTTATTTTGCAGTTATGTGAGTCAAACACCCAAACTAATCTTGTTTTCTTATAGAACCATCAGCAGGTAAGAAGATAATATATCTTCACCTCTGTTACTTTCTGCCAGAAGGGCTAGTAATACATTTTTTTAAAAGAGGTATTATATTATACCAATATCAGAGGAGGTGATATCACAAGAAGCGCCCTCACTCCCAGCTTTACATGATGGGTTTCCCTTTTCTTATTGCCAGGTTTCCCAGTGGTTGTGCTGGAGAGGTTAGAGATTAAGTCAGAGAAGAAAGAGCCGAAAACTAAGGAACATCTGACCCCAATAAAGGAAGAAATAGATGCATTTCATGTTTGTGGTAAGTACCCTTACATCCTCACTTGTCTGTATTCAGTATTTTTAAAAAATGGACTGAAATGTGTACAATATTTTGGGAAATAATATTAAAGTGTGCATACAATTATAAGATACCTGTTCTAATGAAAAAAAACATTTGTCTAAGGTTATATTGGGAATATTATTGTTATTGAGGTTTGAACATTGGTAGCTTCAAAATGTTTTCAGAACTTGGGGGTAAAATCTTCTGCACTCAAAGGGTTAATAATAAAGTAACATCAATCACTTCACCCCTCCCCCATAGGGATAAGTATAAAGTATTTCTGTATACTGATATCACAAGAAGCGCCCCCACTCCCAGCTTTACATGATGGATTTCCCTTTTCTTGTTGCCAGGTTTCCCAGTGGTTGTGCTGGAGAGTTTAGAGATTAAGTCAGAGAAGGAAGAACCGAACACTGAGGAACATCTGACCCCAATAAAGAGTGAAACTGTTCCATTTCCTGTCTCTGGTGAGTACCTTTTCCCCTTTGTCTGCACAAAGGGATGTTATCTTGTTACAAGGAGCATGGTCACATTTAGTGAATGTTCATGGTTAATTGCCTCTCATAGGAAGTCCCCAGGCCTGCTGGGTGTTCTGGGACAAGCCACATGCAGCAGAGTTAGAAGTGCAATTAGGCTCTCAGACACGTATAAAGGTTGGAAATGCAGAGTTATGGGTATCTTACCATCAATAGATAGGATAAGTGTCCCCGGCGCTAGTGAATAAGGTGTCCAAGATACCGTAGTCCAAATGACAGTCTTTAGATAAGAGACATATCCGGATGGGTAGATGGAATAACCAGGAAAGTTACAGACAGGTAGGGGTGTCCTTACGGAATACCTCCAAAATGATTATGAGAAAACAAAAACAAAAGGACACACCAATTGCGCAGTATATAAAGGCAAGGGCCCCTATCTAGAACAAAGAAACCCTACTTACAAGATATCTTGCTCGTGCAGGGGAGAGAATCTGTACTTGTGCCACGTCTTCACCTCAGTTTTCCACGGACCCCACGTGGTCTGACGAGATGGTTCCCCTTAAGATGGTATTCGGGCTCACGGGTACACCGATAGCAGCAACACCCAATAATGAAGGGAATAGGACACAACCTAGTGTAATATGTAACTACACTTTTAATAAAATATAAAAACAACAAACTACCCACACTTACAGTATGTATGAGGTAGCGATACAACTCATGAATGCCGTCCGCAACCTGCCTGCAACCCGATAAGCACGATAATTTGTGAGTTGTATCGCTACCTCATACTCACAGAGTCTGTACTTTACTTTGGCTGGGCGGCCATTTTAAACCCCCGCATGTATTTGCACACCCTCAGACACCCACAGACTTTTTAGTGTCGACCCACATTCCCCACTATAAGTGACAAACGCCACCCTTGCGTAGCGCTGACGTCTGTCTGGGCTCTTACCGACACAGTCTTCTAGGGTTTATTTAGAAAAAACACGAATAAGAGGTAGCAATATAGTGCGTAACTCAGACTTCTGCCTGTTTTATTTCATCCCACTAAGGGACTGCAGATTCAATAGATACATGTTTGAGGCACTCAGCCATTAACCTTCAGAGGTTTACTCATATCAGTGTCTTAACTCTATGCCCAGGACATACTTGAAAACGAGAGGTAACTCTCAATGCATTACTTCCTAGTAAAATGTTTTATAAATAAATAATAGAGGAGGCTTACATGAATGCCAAACTCTGTACTCATGCTGAGTTACTGTCTTATGGTTCGACTGGTTCTAGGCAGGGGGTTTAAATCAAGGAGAGACCAGGGAACTCCCGAAGGGTCCAATCCGCTGTTTATTACACGGCATAGATCAAATCCGCTCAAACATCGAGAAACATTGGGAAGTGCTCACTTTGGAGGAAGACCTTAGAGCCAATTGAACAAGGATCAACAATTGCATTTAGAAAGGCTAAATCCTTGGCAAACTATCTTTCGCCTAGTTTATTTACCTCCAGGTCAGACCGTGTTCATGAATCAAATTTAATATATGTTTTTTTTTTGTTTTTTTTCAAATGTGGTAAATGTTGTATTTGGTGCTATGCCAATCCTATCAAATCTATTGATATTGTACACAGTAAGAAACACACACAATTCCAGTTTTTATTCATTGTAAATTTGTGATTTATTACTTAACCTGCGGTTGTGGTCGAGGATTCGTTGGGCGGACAATCAGACCAGTGAAGGTCAGAATTATGGAGCACATAAGTTCTATTAAAAACTAGATCCGATGCTCCCAGTTTCCAAACATTTTACACATTGTACATTGGGAAACTTGTCCACCTTTCATTTTTCAGCGATTGAATCTATACCTGTTCCTACACGAGGGGATTTAATCTATACCTGTTCCTACACGAGGGGATTGAATCTATACCTGTCCCTACATGAGGGGATTGAATCTATACCTGTTCCTAAACGAGGGGATTGAATCTATACCTGTTCCTATTCGAGGGGGTGATAGAATTAAACAGCTTAATCAGCGTGAGATGTTTTGGATCCGCTCACTTAATACTCTATCCCCTTTTGGGATTAATACAGAATGGGACCTAAAACATTTTCTCTAAGCTATATTATATTATTCCTTTGCCCATTCTCAGGTAATATAATACTGTGTGTTTTTCATATACATTTGTTTCTATCATTGAGATACATATGTGTCTCTCTCTAGTCACATTTGATGAGTAGTATTGTATCCTTACTGTGGCAATTTTCTCAGTGTGGTTTATTTATTTACATCTTATTCAAAATGTATATTCCCCTTATCAAGATTCAAAAGGTTCTTTGCCTTGGTAGTTGAGTTTACAATATATATACAGAGTCACTGACTCAGTAGGCTGGAACAGTGAATGGAGAGATGCTGCAACCAGTACACAGAGCGTTAATCTCCTCAGAGAGAGAGAGAGCACAGCTGAAGACTGATTAAACAGGGGCTGAACTCACCAGTGAAACAAGTGCTTTAAAAAGCAGAAAGTTGCTCACACAAGGTGAGCTTGTTTTTCCCCAGGAGGCTGGAGAGACTTCTTCCGGCTAGGAAGCCCTAGCTGTTGCTCTGGTCCCCCAGTCCTGCGAGGAGCTTTGCTGCTGGGACCAGCTGCGACCCCAACCCAGGATAAAGATAAAGACTGCTGCGAGCTGGACACAGCCTGCTCCCCGGAACCGGTGTTCCTGTTTGCTATTTACTCAGACCCTACTGCTAGGGTCATGCACCAGGGCTTTCCATCTGCCCAATTCCAAATTAAAAGTGGCATGAGACAGGGGTGCCCGTTATCCCCCCTCCTGTTTGCCCTGTGTATGGAACCCTTAGCAGCACAGATCCGTGGCTGCCCAGACATAGTGGGGGTAGATATTTGTTCACAATCCCACAAAGCAGCTCTATATGCTGATGATATTCTATTATTACTATCTCGGCCCCTCACCTCTCTGCCAAATCTCTTCAACTTGCTAGACAAATTTATTAAAATGTCTGGATTCAAAATCAACCAATCTAAATCGGAAGCTCTTAACGTCAGCCTTCCCACGGAGGTTGAAAAGCTACTAAAGCTTAATTTTGATTTTAATTGGAAACAGAACCAAATTAAATACTTGGGAGTCTACATTACCAGAGATGTCAGGGACATTTATAAAGCAAACTATCCTCCCTTAATTCGGTCTCTTAAAGCTGACATCTTAAAGTGGTCCTCTCAAAGAATTTCATGGATAGGAAGGATACAGAGTATCAAAATAAATCTTCTCCCCCGTATCCTTTACCTATTCCAAAAGTTACCAGTGCCACTGAGACTGAAAGATTTACTCTCGCTTCAGTCTGACATCTCTAGATTTATCTGGGGAGGCAAAAAAACGAGAGTAAACCAATTAATTATGAAACGACCCACTGCTGCAGGGGGCTTAGCGGTACTTTGCCTTTTGTCCTACTACAAAGCGGCACAATTAAGCCAAATTATCCAATGGCACTCCAGCCCTACATTGAAAAGATGGGTGGAACTAGAGGGCGCGGTTTGCGCTCCAATATAGCTGAAGTCCCTAATTTGGCTCCCTAAAACCGCACGAGCAACGGCTGATATTCCGCTTTCCTCTATGACCAACTCACTGTCAATATGGAATAAGTCAAAGCACAATTGCTCCCTAACCATTAAAAACTCCCTGATGTCCCCCCTATGGGGGAACTCCAACTTTGCTCCCGGACTACACCCCACTAAAATTATCAAGGTATGTTTCAGGACTCTCCCTGCTGTGCCCTTGACAGTGCGGAGAGTCGGCTGACCTGTTACATATGCTGTGGTCTTGCCCCCGGATCGCCCCCCTATGGGAAGAAATTCGAAATTGGACTCAGAGGATTTTGGGCCTCTCGATTCCCCTCGACCCGTGGCTGTTCCTCCTGAACAGACCACTAGAAGGGCTCTCAAAAGCAAATAATAAATTAATCGGGCACCTTGCCCTAGCGACCCGGTGCGAGATTGCAGCAGTATGGAAACTTAATGAGATCCCCTCCATCCCCAAGATTCGGAACAGGATTTGGCATGTCTGCCAGATGGAGAAATTAACAAGCTTGGTTAATGACACTGGCAACAATTATCTGAAGATCTGGATACCCTGGCTGGCCCAAAGAGACATCCCCGGGGTGGAGCATGCCACAATATGGCATTGATAGCTCTAGATGCATTCTCCTTTGGCTGGTCCAACATCATCCCTACACAAAGTTCACTGTTAACATGAACAATAGGACATGAGAAGTCCCAGGCAGAAAGGAATCTGAAACTTACCTACCCAGGATGAGGTCTAGAAGCCCCAACCAAAACTGCAACTTTTGGAGTTTCCCTAAAGGCAGGAATAATACCCTCTCTCCCCCTTGTCACTCCCACCCCTCCTCACCCGGCAGCACGCTATACACAAGCTATGATTATGAAAGCAGCCGATCTACCGCGGGCCGGGTGATGTCTCGGTTAGTCTTGTCCTGCCTTGTGTTGTCTTGTTACCATTCATAACGCAATGTACTTTTATTCTTTTATTGTTATATAAATTAATCCGGATTTATAATTCACTTTATTTACATAAGTAGTAGGGAGGCATACATTATGTCAAACTTTTTTTGACAGGTACCACGCCCCCTTTTCCCCTAAGCCCCGCCCCTTTTGGCCTTAAACCCGCCCTATGTCCCGCCCCTTCCGTATCCGGTCCCGCCCCATCCGTATCCGGCCCCGCCCCCTGCGCATTTTTAGGTTGCCGCCCCCTGCGCCAAAAAAACGCGGTTGACGCCCCCTACGCCAAAAAACCGCAGTTGACGCCCCCTACGCCAAAAAAACGCAGTTGACGCCCCCTAAGCCAAAAAACCGCGGTTGACATCCCCCAGACTCCATTTTTTATTATGATGTGCATTTTTTATTCTTTTTTGTGATTGGTGCGTACTGTTGACGTAGATTGGAGGGGGCGTATACATACGCGGGGCATGTCCGGGCATGTTTATAGGCTTTTGGGGCATGCCCGAACATGTTTTTTTCATACTGGGGCATGTCTGGACATGTTTATTCTGAAATAACGCCGTGCGCATGTCAGAAAAGTTCAAATGACGTTGAAAAGAGGGTGTAGCATTTTTTTTTAAATTCAGACAGAATACGGCTTTAAGAGGCTAAACCCTCAAGTGTCAGGGTGGCCGAGTGGTTTAAGGCGTTGGACTTAAGATCCAATGGACGTATGTCCACGTGGGTTCGAATCCCACCCCAGACATAATATTTTTATATATTTTTTTTTTATTTGTATATATATTTTTTATTTGTATAGAGACGGTACAGGGATTAGCCGCAACAGTCGGGGGTTACATATAAATAAAAAGCACAATTGTATGAGTCAAAAATTGCTTATTTTATTTTTTAAAAGATAACACAGTTTTCACCAGGAAATAATTACAAGACGTATTTACAAGTAAAAAAGTAAAACGGCTGTTAAGGCCTTAATAGACTAAAATCATCTAGAGGCGTTGAGTTAGTACGATACATAGTATAGAGGGACAGCAATACAATGTCTTATTTTACAGAGGGAAAAAAAAAAAAATTAAACAGCTTATTTACAGTTTCAACCAGTCAGCCGACGGCAATAATAGACTACCCCTCCTCTTGTTTAGTAAATAACCCGGCGGGGATGTTAAGCCAGGGGCACTTAAAGAACTGTAACGCAAATCAGAGGTTCTTTTCTGCGGAGTTAAAAGGGATGATGAAGGAGGGTTCGTTGTATCGGGGGGCAGTAATTTTAAGCGATCCAGGCTTTCTCTATTTGTTGCATTACCCACAACCGATGAGGGGATATTCAGTTCAGCCATCGCAGCCAGAAAAGGGCTCCAACCCTGTGGTATTTTACGCTTTGTAACAGTGTGACTTTGTGTAACACCGCGTACCAAATCCAGTAAATTAGAGCCCGGTATAACCTGTTTTTTATAAATAAACTCCCCTTTGTCATTCCAGCTTGTAATATGTTTAGCCTGAAACATTTTACTGAGCAATAACTCTGCATTTTTCTTGAAGCGGACATTCACGTTAGTAACAACCTCACGAATCAAATTGTCAGGCGTATCTGATGATGCAATATCCTGGAAATGTAAAGGGTGAGAGGCTGTTTCATCAGTGGGCATTAAAAGGGTTAGGCGGTTCTTCTCCCCGTCGCTCTGTTTAGCATGCACCAAGTATTTCTGAAGTACAGTAGTGTATCTTTTTATCTTTTCATCCTCTGATAAATTATGGCTATTTAAGATCGCATTAATGTCTGTATCTAGGCGATGCATGGCAACTTCACGTATGTCGCCCACTCGTTGTGGGGGGCGCTGTAAACGATCCATATCTTGTTTGGGGACCAGGTACATTTTCTCAGCATATTCCATTAGCGGTTAGTGAGAAGGCCAGTCAGCAGCGGTATAGCAAAACCCAAAAGAGAGCCAATAAAGCCGCCGGACTGCTTCACCAGGCGTTTCTTTTTTACAATTGTAAATTTTTTGTCGCTCAGCTTTTTTATAATTTTACGCCACTTTTTAAGTATGCCAATTTGCCGTTTTGATAAAGGTATTTTACCTTTTAGAGCATTGAGGGCTATCTCGCATATGGCGGTGACTAAATCATTAGATGCTGAACACAGAATAACTTTTCTTTGCTTTGGTGAAGCCCTTATTAATGCTTTTAAAGTATGCCAATTGCGGCGTAGTCGGTTAGACATGTTTACAACGGCGGAGCGACTACAAGTAATGACAATTTACAGATAGTTATCTCTTTTTAGAACCGCTTTTTTTTTTTAAAACATAAACTGTGGGGTTGTCAGGCGGAAAGATACCGGTTCTTAAGCGGTACTCATCAGGGGTCGTGGCTCTTAAATCTACTAACAAAAAACCATAGGGGGACCGTGTGGCATCTTCAAATGCCTCTAAAAAGAATTGTGATTTACCAGGATACATTTGACGAGCTAAGGTGTTAATTTGTAATTTATCCCTTGGATTTTTAAAAAGAACCATATATTTAGTGTTTAAATTTATGGTTCTGCTTTTTTTACCCTGGCAAAAAACATTTTGTACGAGGTACATGATACTGAGGTTTCTGTGATGCACATACTTGGTGAATGCTTTTTCAATTTCAGAGCTCTCACTGGCTGCTTCCATCAAGTCATCAACGATTGTCAAATTCACTTTACCAGGGGGAAAAAGAGCATCGTCATTAAATGTAGCGGGTATACCCTCAATAAATCTAATGTGGGGCATAGTGCTTAACAGTTCATCATAAAGATATTGCCAGCATGCATAAAACCATACGATATTATCAGGTCGGTGCGACAAGTGAGTGCTAGAATGTTGCAAAAGCTGTTTAACAAGTATGTGCATCACAGAAACCTCAGTATCATGTACCTCGTACAAAATGTTTTTTGCCAGGGTAAAAAAAGCAGAACCATAAATTTAAACACTAAATATATGGTTCTTTTTAAAAATCCAAGGGATAAATTACAAATTAACACCTTAGCTCGTCAAATGTATCCTGGTAAATCACAATTCTTTTTAGAGGCATTTGAAGATGCCACACGGTCCCCCTATGGTTTTTTGTTAGTAGATTTAAGAGCCACGACCCCTGATGAGTAAAAAGCGGTTCTAAAAAGAGATAACTATCTGTAAATTGTCATTACTTGTAGTCGCTCCGCCGTTGTAAACATGTCTAACCGACTACGCCGCAATTGGCATACTTTAAAAGCATTAATAAGGGCTTCACCAAAGCAAAGAAAAGTTATTCTGTGTTCAGCATCTAATGATTTAGTCACCGCCATATGCGAGATAGCCCTCAATGCTCTAAAAGGTAAAATACCTTTATCAAAACGGCAAATTGGCATACTTAAAAAGTGGCGTAAAATTATAAAAAAGCTGAGCGACAAAAAATTTACAATTGTAAAAAAGAAACGCCTGGTGAAGCAGTCCGGCGGCTTTATTGGCTCTCTTTTGGGTTTTGCTATACCGCTGCTGACTGGCCTTCTCACTAACCGCTAATGGAATATGCTGAGAAAATGTACCTGGTCCCCAAACAAGATATGGATCGTTTACAGCGCCCCCCACAACGAGTGGGCGACATACGTGAAGTTGCCATGCATCGCCTAGATACAGACATTAATGCGATCTTAAATAGCCATAATTTATCAGAGGATGAAAAGATAAAAAGATACACTACTGTACTGCAGAAATACTTGGTGCATGCTAAACAGAGCGACGGGGAGAAGAACCGCCTAACCCTTTTAATGCCCACTGATGAAACAGCCTCTCACCCTTTACATTTCCAGGATATTGCATCATCAGATACGCCTGACAATTTGATTCGTGAGGTTGTTACTAACGTGAATGTCCGCTTCAAGAAAAATGCAGAGTTATTGCTCAGTAAAATGTTTCAGGCTAAACATATTACAAGCTGGAATGACAAAGGGGAGTTTATTTATAAAAAACAGGTTATACCGGGCTCTAATTTACTGGATTTGGTACGCGGTGTTACACAAAGTCACACTGTTACAAAGCGTAAAATACCACAGGGTTGGAGCCCTTTTCTGGCTGCGATGGCTGAACTGAATATCCCCTCATCGGTTGTGGGTAATGCAACAAATAGAGAAAGCCTGGATCGCTTAAAAATACTGCCCCCCGATACAACGAACCCTCCTTCATCATCCCTTTTAACTCCGCAGAAAAGAACCTCTGATTTGCGTTACAGTTCTTTAAGTGCCCCTGGCTTAACATCCCCGCCGGGTTATTTACTAAACAAGAGGAGGGGTAGTCTATTATTGCCGTCGGCTGACTGGTTGAAACTGTAAATAAGCTGTTTAATTTTTTTTTTTTCCCTCTGTAAAATAAGACATTGTATTGCTGTCCCTCTATACTATGTATCGTACTAACTCAACGCCTCTAGATGATTTTAGTCTATTAAGGCCTTAACAGCCGTTTTACTTTTTTACTTGTAAATACGTCTTGTAATTATTTCCTGGTGAAAACTGTGTTATCTTTTAAAAAATAAAATAAGCAATTTTTGACTCATACAATTGTGCTTTTTATTTATATGTAACCCCCGACTGTTGCGGCTAATCCCTGTACCGTCTCTATACAAATAAAAAATATATATACAAATAAAAAAAAAATATATAAAAATATTATGTCTGGGGTGGGATTCGAACCCACGTGGACATACGTCCATTGGATCTTAAGTCCAACGCCTTAAACCACTCGGCCACCCTGACACTTGAGGGTTTAGCCTCTTAAAGCCGTATTCTGTCTGAATTTAAAAAAAAATGCTACACCCTCTTTTCAACGTCATTTGAACTTTTCTGACATGCGCACGGCGTTATTTCAGAATAAACATGTCCAGACATGCCCCAGTATGAAAAAAACATGTTCGGGCATGCCCCAAAAGCCTATAAACATGCCCGGACATGCCCCGCGTATGTATACGCCCCCTCCAATCTACGTCAACAGTACGCACCAATCACAAAAAAGAATAAAAAATGCACATCATAATAAAAAATGGAGTCTGGGGGATGTCAACCGCGGTTTTTTGGCTTAGGGGGCGTCAACTGCGTTTTTTTGGCGTAGGGGGCGTCAACTGCGTTTTTTTGGCGTAGGGGGCGTCAACCGCGTTTTTTTGGCGCAGGGGGCGGCAACCTAAAAATGCGCAGGGGGCGGGGCCGGATACGGATGGGGCGGGACCGGATACGGAAGGGGCGGGACATAGGGCGGGTTTAAGGCCAAAAGGGGCGGGGCTTAGGGGAAAAGGGGGCGTGGTACCTGTCAAAAAAAGTTTGACATAATGTATGCCTCCCTACTACTTACATATGTACCTGCTGTGATATAATCTGTTCCTGTACTTTACACCAATAAAAATTTCAAGTTATAAAAAAAAAGGGGGGGACGGGTCTGGTCTGCGAGCGTACGCAGGCGTAACAGGCATACGCACAGGCAGTATACTAGTATTGGATCACTGTTTATTTTATTGTTTGTTGGCATCTGGTAATATGTTTTTTTCTGGTGCACAAAGGCAATCCATTTGAGGGGGCATTCGTCCACCTCTTTGCTACCTCCCTTCCCTCTCCTCCCCCCCCCCATTTTTCCCCTTCCACTCCCTTTTTTCCTTCTCTTATTTGCTTTCCCTAGTGCCATCCACTCCTACCTACCAGTATTATTTTTTTATTTTTTTAAATGTTGCCCAGGGATCAGGGATCCCATTAACCAAACTCAAGGGGGGTACTGATGGATCTCCCCCCCTGACCCAAAGAAAAACTCTCCTCCCAAGCCCCTCAATGCTGCCATCTCTGCCTGACCATCATTCCTCTGTTTAGCTGGGTTGGGAGGGGGGGGGAGCGCTCCGTTGATCTCTTCCTGGTCCTGCAGGAGCTCCCTGGGGATAGGGGATCATGAGGCAGGGGCCTGCTCCGGCTCCTCCAGGAGCTGGAAGGCCCTGCTACCAATGGGTGTGCAGCTCATTGGTCTGAAAGGGGAACTGTCATGGTGGATGGAACTTATCAACAATTTTATATTTTGGGGCACGAGATTGAGCACGCAAGTTGAGCAAAATAAACTGACATTTATTTCTTTAATAGACAGACACACGACAACCTTAGAATATACTTGACAAAAACACTTACTGGGGGAGAGAACGGGATAGAATGTCCAGAAGTAAAACAAAGCACCGGAATATTGTCTTTTAACATGCAGTCCTGTTGCAAGGGGCGCACTTTGCCAACCCAATAAGTCTGTGAATATTGCAAAGTTCGTTCTGGTCCATTGGGGTTCATTAGATAACCCCCAGCACTAACGAAATCCTGAAGCAGAGTTGTGTCCTTGGTTCCGTTGTAATTAACTCGTTGCGTTCAGGAATCGTTGCTGCTGCTCTCATCCACTTGTAGAAGAGAAGTGGAAATTCGCTCACATTGTAGAACAAAAACAAAAGACAACAGGGATAGCTCGGGGTGCATGTATATAGGGTCTGAGAACATATCTCCAACATACCCACCCAATCCCTCTCGTGGGAATTTTCCCATTCACCAATCCCCAACTTCCCCACAGTTTGCAGAGTGGGCACTATAGGAATTTCCGGTTAATCTGGCGCCTGTGCAACATGGACACCTTGGCTGCTTAACATATGCGTACTCCCTTTTTACCTGGCGTCTCCCAGGCTAGGAGTTGACCCAAAGGTGTGAACTAGCCCAGGATCTCTCATTCAGCAACCATCCCGGTTATTTCACACTTGCAGCTCTGGGGGCTTTCAACTGCAAACCTTCCCTAGACCCATAGATGCCGCCTCAACGGGGGGTCTATGAAGTTTGAGAAGGAAGTGCCCCCAGCTCATGTATGTAAAAGCATTTGGTCACTAGTTGCATATCAAAGGCAAACAGAAAAAATGTACCCTGCCTGTCCTTTTCAAACTGCAACCAAAAACACACTTTATTAAAAATATGTTTTACTTATCCCACAGTTATCATTTTAATGTACAGTAGCGACATTGCTTATTGAAGCAAAAGCCGCCGGCTCCATGCGGCTGGGAAGCGGGTAGCCGCGGCGCGTGGCGGCGCACTGTGACGTCACAGTAACATGCGCGCCCGGCTTCCCCGTCTTCCCCGGCTTCCCCAGGCTTCCCCGACACCCCTGGAGATCAAATGAAGGTAAGCGGGGGTGCAGGGAAGCAGAGGGGCAGAGCAGGAGCCGGGTACGGGGTCGGGAAGGGAGGTAAATTGCGCGCGAAGTGGAGGGGGGGTGCGTGGGGGAAACGCGGCGGCGCGCGGTTGTTACTGGCGGCAGCTGGGGTAGATCTCGGCGTGCCGTCGTGATTTAGTGCAATAAACAATGTCGGTGCTGTATGTGTGTGTTACTCTGGGGCTGCACACCAAATTTCCTTGGACTGGCAATGCTTGAGCTTCTCACGTCAATTGACTTGAGGTTAACAGAGTTCCCACGCCAATTGCCGTCCGCCATTCAAGTTACGCTACTAACCGGGACGGGGATACATTGTAACTGAAAACCACAGCCCTTTGATTCAATTGACTCTGCGGTTACGATTTCCAGCCTCAGTAATGGATACCTATACCTCTCACTGGAACAAAGAGACAGCGCCACGCTTATCCAATTAACTTGCGGTTTGGCGCCCGCAACGGCATCTTGTCTCCAAAACCAGTAATGCCGGTATACCATGTAATACATTACTGCAGGCATATACAATCCTGCAAAATGGGGACAACAAGGGACAGAGGGGAAAATAGTACATGTATGGTGCATATAACCCCATTAACCCCTTCATCCCCAATGTGAAATAGGGGTAACCAGCCGAGCATACTGCATTTATTAATGCGCTGATTACCCCCATTTTCATTACAGGAACCACCGCATCCCCCACCAGAATTCCCCTCCCCTCTCCCCCAGCAGCAGCAGACACAGCAAAGCGTGCAGCTGCAGCATCAATCACTCCACAGTGCCGGCCAGACCTGCAGCGGGTTTGATGTCACTGCGCTGGGGCGTGCTCCTCCCCTGGCCTCTTTGGAGCCATTTCTCTTCAGGCTTCGTACCTCTGCAGCCCCCGCCCGCACCATGATATTGGCCGCCAGCTAGGGTGACCAAATTTTCAAAAGCAAAAACCAGGACACATCAAAAAAGTATTTATCACAAATTACATCACTTAAAAATAAATATTATGATATTTGTCTAATAGTTTCCCCATTTATGCTGTATTATTAATCTCTCTCTCCCCGCCGCATCAGGACCTCTCTCCCCTCTTCCACAGTCTCACACGCCTCTCCCCCAGTCTCCCCCTCTCACCCCTCCTCCCCATGACACACTCACCCCCTCCCCATAACACACTTAACCCTCTCCCCATGACACACTCACCCCCCTCGCCTTGACACCCTCACCCCATCATTCCCCCTCCCCATGACACACCCTCACCCCCCCTCCACATGACACCCTCCCCATGACACCCCCTCACCCTCTCCCCATGACACACTCACCCCCCTCCCCATGACACACTCGCCCCCTTAACCCCCTCCCCATGACACTCTCACCCCATCCCGCCTCCCCATATCACCCTCACCTCCCCACCCCATAACGCACTCACCCACCTCCACATGAAACTCACCCCCTCACCTCCCCTCCCCATGACACTCACCCCTCCCCATAACACATACCCCCTCCCCATAACACATACCCCCTCCCCATGACACATACCCCCTCCCCATGACACATACCCCCTCCCCATGACACACACCCTCCCCATGACACACTCGCCCCCTCCCCATGACACACTCGCCCCCTCCCCATGACACTCACCCCCCTCCCCTTGACACTCACCCCCCTCCCTTTGACACCCTTACCCCCTCATCCACCCTCCCCATGACACTCCCTCACTCCTCTTCCCCCCTCCTCATGACACACTCTCACCCCCTCACCTCCCCCCTCCCCATGACACTCACCCATCCCCCCCTCCCCATGACACACACCCCCTCCCCATGATACACTCATCCCCTCACCCCCCTCCCCATGACACACTCACCCCCCCTTCCCATGACACACTCACCCTCCCTTCCCATGGCACACTCACCCCCCCTTCCCATGACACACTCACCCCCCCTTCCCATGACACACTCACACCCCCACCCCATAACACACTCATCCCCATCCCCGTGACTCACTCACCCCCCCTCCCTGTGACACACTCACCCCTTCCCCATGACACACTCACCCCCTTCCCCAAGACACACACACACCCTCACCCCCCATCCACCTTACCCATGACACTCCCCTTCCCCCCATCCTCATGACACATTCTCACCCCCTCCCCATGACACACCCCTCCCCATGACACCCCCCATTGCACCCCCTCACCCCCCTCCCCATGACACCCCCACCCCCTTTCCCCATGACACACTCACACCCTCACCCCTCCTCCCCATGACACACACTCACCCCTCCTCCCAATGACACTCTCACCCCCTCACTCGCCCTCCCCATGACATTCTCACTCCCTCACCCTCCTCCCCATGACACACACCCCTCCCCATGACACCCCCACAACCCTCCCCATGACACCCCCTCACCCCTCTCCCCATGACACACTCTCACCCCCCCTCCCCATGACACACTCTCACCCCCCTCCCCATGACACACTTGCCCCCTTACCCCCCTCCCCATGACACACACTCACCCGCTCCCCCTGACACTCTCACCCCATCCCCCCTCCCCATGACACTCACCTCTCTCCCCCTCCCCATGACACACACTCACCCCCTCCCCATGATACACACTCACCCCCTCCCCATGATACACATCCCTTAACCCCCCTCCCCATGACACACTCACCCCCTATCCCCCCTCCCCATGACACTCCCTCACTCCCCTTCTCCCCCTCCCCATAACACCCCCTCACCCCATGACACAAACACCACCCTCCCCATGACACACTCATCCCCCCTCCCCATGACACACTCATCCCCCCTCCCCATGACACACTCATCCCCCCTCCCCATGACACACTCATCCCCCCCTCCCCATGACACACTCATCCCCCCCTCCCCATGACACACTCACCCCCCTCCCCATGACACACTCAACCCCCCACCCCCCTCCCCATGACACACTCTCGCCCCCCTCCCCATGGCACTCCCGTCCCCTCACTCCCCCTCCCCATGCCACTCACCCCGCCTCCTCTTGACACTCTCGTCGTCCCCCCTCCCCATGACACTCATCCCCTCACCCCCCCCTCCCCATGACACTCATCCCCCCGCTCCCCATGACACACTCATCCCCTCACCCCCGCTCCCCATGACACACACACCCTAACACCCTCATCCCCCCCTCCCCATGACACTCCCTCTCATCCCCCCCCCTCCGCCTCCCATGACACTCACCCCGCTCCCCATGACACATTCCCCCCATGGCACATTCCCCCCATGGCACACCCACCCCATGACACCCTCTCACACTCACGCTCTCATCACGCTGCATGCAACAAGGAGGTCCTGCAGGAGCTGTGCAGCACAGCACCACCTAATGGCCGAAAATGAAATTGCAGCTACCGACTGCTTTTTTTCTCTGTTCCAGGCAAATCGCCGCCAGACGCCTGCGCTCCCCCCAGTTTGCGCACCACTGGAATAATGAATACAGTAATAA
This sequence comes from Ascaphus truei, assembly GCF_040206685.1. Classification (NCBI taxonomy): domain Eukaryota; kingdom Metazoa; phylum Chordata; class Amphibia; order Anura; family Ascaphidae; genus Ascaphus; species Ascaphus truei. Next base: position 579,902 of record NW_027453820.1, on the reverse strand, counting down.
ATACAAGTTATATATGTATCAGTGATTTCACTGTGAGAGCTGCTACAAATACATTTCAGGTCTTCGGGACCACCACCAAAGTCATTAGGGGCCACTGGATGTCCATGTGCCACAATTTTAAAACCCTGGGTGAAGAGAATATTTTGTTAATTAAGTATTGGTGAAGTACGTTCTTCAGTTTTTTGAATTTGTAATTTGCGTTCAGTAATTTGATTTACAGATTTAAAACATTTGTTCTGTCTTTTTTGTTTACTTCTGCTAGAGATCGGCCTGAATGAGGAACAGAACTTGAGCTCTGATACATCCAGAAGCTGTCTGACTCCTCGCAGCCCAGAAGTGCCAAAAAACAATGATTCCTGCCACGTTTTGGACACATACAAGGAACCAGTGCCACATGATGGTGAACTTACAGACATTGTACAGCACACAGCGGAGACGGACTCTAAATATGGGTCCAGCAAAAGGTATGCGAGAGATTTAAGAAGAAGCCGCGGTGCTGAGCCTTTTCTCTGTTGTCAGTGTGGCAAAAGCTTCTCACTGGACAGGGACCTGCTCACACATCTTTGTGTCCCCACTAGAGAGCAAACCTTTACATGTTCAGATGGTGGGAGCGGTTTCTCACTGAAGGGGAAACTTCTTTCACACCAGATGATTCAGACAGCAGTGACTCCTTTTACTTGTACAGTGTGTGGGGAACAGTTAAGTAATAAGAGGACCCTCATCAATCACCAGATGGCTCATACAGGGGAGAAACCATTCACATGTACAGAGTGTGGGAAACGATTCAGTACTTGGAAAAATCTCCTCAGACACCATATGGCTCATACAGGGGAGAAACCATTCACATGTACAGAGTGTAGTAAAAGCTTTTCTCGGAAGTCGGATCTCCTCAACCATGAGCGGATTCATACAGGGAAGAAACTATTCACATGTACAGAGTGTGGGAAACAATTCACAGTTAAGCACCGTCTCCTCAGACACCAGATGATTCATACAAGAGAAAAACCATTCACATGTTCAGAGTGTGGGAAACAATTTAGTAGTAAGAGCCACCTCCTCAGACACCGGATGACTCATACTGAAGAGAAACCATTTACATGTGCAGAGTGTGGGAAACAATTCAGTATTAAGAATACCCTCCTCAGACACCAGATGACTCGTACAGGAGAAAAACCATTCACATGTGCAGAGTGTAGTAAAAGCTTTTCTCGGAAGACAGAACTCCTCAAGCCAGAGCGGATTCATACAGAGAAAAATACATTCACATGTACAGAGTGTGGGAAACAATTCAGTACTCGGAGAAATCTCCTCAGACACCATATGACTCATACAGGGGAGAAACCATTCACATGTACAGAGTGTAGTAAAAGCTTTTCTCGGAAGTCGGATCTCCTCAACCATGAGCGGATTCATACAGGGAAGAAACTATTGACATGTACAGAGTGTGGGAAACAATTCACAGTTAAGCACCGTCTCCTCAGACACCAGATGATTCATACAAGACAAAAACCATTCACATGTACAGAGTGTGGGAAACAATTTAGTAGTAAGAGCCACCTCCTCAGACACCAGATGACTCATACAGGGGAGAAACCATTCACATGTACAGAGTGTAGTAAAAGCTTTTGTCGGAAGACGGACCTCCTCATCCATGAGCGGATTCATACAGGGGAGAAACCATTCACATGTACAGCATGTGGTAAACAATTTAGTAGTAAGAGCCACCTCCTCAGACACCAGATGACTCATACTTAAGAGAAACCTTTCACATGTGCAGAGTGTGGGAAACGATTCAGTATTAAGAATACCCTCCTCAGGCACAAGATGACTCATACAGGAGAGAAATGATTCACATGTGGAGTGTGGGAAAAGCTTTTCTCAGATAAGCCACCTCCTCACCCACCACAGGATTCATACACGGGAAAAACCATTTCCATGTACATAGTGGGGGGAAAGCTTTTCAATGAGGATCAGCCGTCTTACACACATGAGGATTCATACATGAGATAAAATATGTGATTGTTCAAAGTAGGGTTGGGCAATATACCAGTAGCATAGTAATAATGCAGTAATAAAAATGGACGGTAACGCAATGCTTGCCATTACATTTTACCATGGCATTCCTATCAGTAGCTGCAGAGTGGGGGTGGGTCTGGCAGAGAGGCGTGGGGGTGGGGACGGTGTCAGAGAGAGGACTGAGTGTGGGTCTGGTAAAGACAGTGGAGTGGGAGCGAGTCTGGGAGCTCCTTGACTTTCACATGATGCAGCTATAAGGAATCCTCCTGCTGGTAATCTCACCCCTCCATATTAACCACTTCCCCTCTGCCATGCCTCTTACCCCTTCCCTTCCACCATGACTCAATCCCTTTCTCTCCTCCCCCTTATTTCTCTCGGCTCTCACCCGTGCCTCTTGACCCCCTCATTCCCCATGCGGCATGCCCATTAACCCACGCCTCCCCATGCCCTATTAATGTGTACAGGAGAAGGGGGGTCGAGGGAGTAATTGTACATTTTCTTACCGTGCACCCCAAAACTGGAAAAACCTACCAGAGACTCTCGCATCCACCACCAGTTTAAGTTCTTTCAAAACTAAGGCTGTCTCACATTTTAATCTGGTCTGTAACTGTTACATACACCTATAATATATATTATCTTTAACTGCATGCAAAGTCTTGTATATAATGTATACCCTGTTCCCTTATGTAACTGTATTTGTAACCATGTATTATTTGTCATCGTAACTCTATGCCCAGGACATACGTGAAAACGAGAGGTAACTCTCAATGTATTACTTCCTGGTAAAATATTTGCTAAATAAATAAAAATAAAATGTTGAAGAAAGGGGTCTTTAGTGTAGGTGTAGTTAGTGTAACATTTTCATTGAAATATGTTTTATTCTTAAAATTAAAATATACTAAAAATGTATTTGCTTTTTTTAAATTTTATTAAAAATGAAATGGATTTGTATAAGAAATATGTTTCACAATAAATGATCTTGAACATTTTGAGGACTTTTGCTTTTTTGTTTTATATTGGGTGTTAATATATTGCTGAATATTATCACGATAAATTACTTAATACTCTTATGGTGGGAATTATTTTTGTTATTGTCTAACCTTAGTTCAGGGTGTTGGAAACAATTCAGTACAAAGTGTGACCTCCTGTCACACCCAAATATAGAAACCATTTGCTTGGTCAGTGTGGGAAACAATTCAGTGTTAAGGGTCATCTCTTCAGAAACCAACAAATTCATGCAGGGAGAGGCCTTTCACATGGACAGAGTATAGGCAAAACGTTTCTTGGATCAATGACCTCACACATCACATGATTCTCACAGGGGAAATAATTTGCTTGTTCAGAGTGTGGTAAACCATTTTATACAAAGTGGGACCTCTTGTTACACCCAGGGCCGCCAACTGCAATCATGGGGCCCGGGACAAATGAAAGGAGCAGGGCTCCCACCCCTCCCCCGATCCCATAATGCCCCCCCCCTGAACCCATAGAGCACCTACCACGAAAAAATATCTTTTAGCGCGCAACTTTTACTTAACTGTTTTCTTATTGTGATACAGAAAAAAACTTTACAATGCAATCTGTTTGTTTTTATATTTTCAACAAAAGACAGCTTGTGTGTACTGACTAATCTGTGTGGTTGATTTGAAGTGCTGGTTGTTTAAAGTGTGTGCAGTTAGAACCAGAAGGAAATGGAAGTACTGTGTATACTAGCAGGGGTGGCTGTTTTTGGGGAGTGTGCAGTGGGTTAATCTATTTTTAAAGTGTGCTGTAATTTGAAGCCTGTAACTTTTTTCCCCCTTTCTCCTGCCTGAGGCAGAGTGGGTGTGGTTGGTTAATTGGCTGGCCTAACACACCTGCAGTGGGTGGGGTTAGTTAATTGATAACCTAACACACCTGGTGTGTGTCCCTATTTAAACAGAGGCTTCTAACGAATCCTGAGCTTGCGTGTACTGACTAATTTGTGTGGTTGGTTTGAAGTGCTGGTTTTTTAAAGTGTGTGCAGTTAGAACCAGAAGCAGTGCTGGTTGTTTAAAGTGTGTGCAGTTAGAACCAGAAGCAGTTTGAACAAGGAAGCGGTTAAACAAGGTATAGTTTATTGAAGTACAGTTTACTGTTAGTACTTCTAAACTTCATAGTTGCTAGAATGAGCAGGATTGAAAATGCAACTCAATGCACATCTTGCCACATGTACCTGCACTTGGAGCAACAGTTCCAAGGAGCTTACCGCTGTGAGAGTTGTGAGCGGGTGGTCTCTTTAGAATCAGAGATTGCTGATCTGAAGAGGCAACTTGCAATATTGAGGGACATTGGCAATCTTGAAAGGGAATTAGAGCTTACTGATCCGGCCCTTGCTTCGACTAGTGGTGCAGATAGTGGCGCTGTTAGTGAGGAGCAGGTAGGTAGCTTAGTTGCTGTTAGTGAGGAGCAGGTAGGTAGCTGGGAGACAGAAGGGGAAGCAGGGGCAATAGGGAGAGGCAGGTCATTTCTGAGCTGACACACCCCAATAGATTTGCCCTGTTGAGTGAAGATATTGGGAATGTTGGGGCAGAAATGGCAAGGCTGGGGGAGACTAATTCCTCTAGCAGCCAGGGGAATTGTCCCTCCAGCACAGTGGGGACTCAGGATGCTCAGATACAAAGAAAGATTGTGGTGGTAGGGGACTCCATTATGAGGAAGGTAGATAGGGCAATCTGTTGCCGGGACTGCATGAACCGAACAGTTTGTCTCCCGGGTGCTCGGGTTCGGCACATCGCGGATCGGGTAGACAGATTGTTGGGGGGGGCTGGGATTGACCCGGCGGTCTTGGTACATGTTGGCACCAATGACAAAGTTAGAGAAAGATGGCGGGTCCTAAAAAATGATTACAGGGATCTAGGCCAAAAGCTTAAGGCAAGGACCTCCAAGGTAGTATTTTCTGAAATACTACCAGTGCCATGCGCTACCCCAGGGAGACAGTCAGAGATCAGGGAGGTTAATGCATGGCTAAGAAAGTGGTGCAGGAAGGAGGGGTTTGGGTTTTTAGAGCACTGGGACTCCTTTTCTGAGAGGTGCCATCTATATTCTAGGGACGGATTGCACCTCAATTGAAGAGGGATCTTCTGTGCTAGGGGGGAGAATGCTAAAAAGGTTGGAGGAGATTTTAAACAAGGATGGAGGGGGGAGGGGAATGAAACAGATAATGAACTAAATGGAATAGATGAGGATACAAGGTGGTATGGAGGTAGAATGGGGGCAAGTGCAAGTTTGACAAGCAGTGAGACACCCATAGTAAATACAGATAATACTAGAAAACTTCTGAAGACTAAACCAAGTGGGAGCAGAAAGGAAGGAGCAGATAAGATAATAGTACAGGCTGAAAAAAAACTGAAATGCATGCTTGCTAATGCAAGAAGCCTGACAGATAAAATGGGGGAGCTTGAATTAATAGCTGCAAGGGAGCAGTATGATATCATGGGCATTACTGAAACATGGTGGGATGAAACTCATGACTGGACAGTTAATTTAGAGGGTTATTCTCTTTTTCGGAAGGATCGAACAAATAGAAGGGGAGGTGGAGTATGTTTATATGTTAAACCGGATCTAAAACCTATTATAAGGGATGATGTTTATGAAGGGAATGATGAAAATGTAGAGACTTTGTGGATAGAACTTAGCAGTGGAGGTAAAAGTATAAAGAAAATGTTTGCGAGAATATGCTGTAAACCAGCGGTGCGCAAACTGGGGGGCGCGAGACTGCCGACGGGGGGCGCGGGATTTACAGAGGCCCCGCGCGCTTCCCGAAGGCACTTAAATTAAGTGCCGGGGGAGCTGCAGGGCCTCTGTAAACCTAACTTACCGTGGCTCCTGCGGCTTCCTCCCTGCGTCGCCATGGCAACGCGGCGTCAAAATGACGCTGTGAGGTCATGTGACATCACGTTGCTATGGCAACGTGACGTCATTATGCCGGTGCACGGGTAAGTTGGGGTTGGGAGGGGGGGCGGGAGTGAGGGGACAGCCGGCAGGGGGGCACAGGGAAAAAAGTTTGCGCCCCCCTGCTTTACAGGAACAAATCCTAAGTCAGCAGATGAGAAAAAAGTTTGCGCCCCCCTGCTATAAACCACCAAATATCTGTGAGATTGAGGAAGCTAAAATACTTTTGCAAATGGAGAAGGCATCAAAACTGGGTCATGTTTGCATAATAGGGGATTTTAATTATCCAGACATAGACTGGGGCAATGAGATTAGGGTTACAACAAAAGGAAACAGGTTGCAGGAAAGGAAATTTCACCAGCAACAAAGGAAAGGGTTCTTTACAGTAAGGGCAGTTAAAATGTGGAATTCATTACCCATGGAGACTGTGATGGCAGATACAATAGATTTGTTCAAAAAAAGGTTGGACATCCTTTTAGATGGGAAAGGTATACAGGGATATACCAAATAAGTATACATGGGAAGGATGTTGATCCAGGGATTAATCCGATTGCAAATTCTTGGAGTCAGGAAGGAATTAATTTTTCCCCTTAATGGGGTTTTTTGTTTGCCTTCCTCTGGATCAATAAGTAAGTATAGATATAGAATATAGTATCTGTTGTCTAAATTTAGCATAGGTTGAACTTGATGGACGTATGTCTTTTTTCAACCTCATCTACTATGTAACTATGTAACTTAATTATTGACACAGACACTTTGACTAATAGCTCTAAGATCACCCTATGCATACTGTAGCTCTTGGAGTATTCTCAATGAGCAGATGTTTACACATTAATGTGCAATAGGTATGCAGCCTCTATATTATAGTATATGTTATATTTGGTTTTGAATTTGGTTTAATATATGCACTTTTTTGAGCATTTTTTCTATATTTTTAACATTTATACTTTAATATGTTAATATTATATCACTTGTTTATGATTATCATTATTTTGGTTAATTATTTATCATGTATTAATTGTTCTTTGTTTGCTGTTTTTCTCTGTCTTTTGTTTATTGTTGTATGTATACATTTTCTCTGTGGTTCTGTATATACAATTTCCAGACGAGTAACGAGGTTTCACATTGGTCAGCTTGCTGTATTTAGTTTGCGCCAATGAGTACTGTGGCTATGCCCTGACGAAGAGTCCCACGTGATACGAAACGCATAGATGAGCATATTGCATCCTGGGTACGAACGTGACGACGCTGTAGACCCAGTGCTGCCTTCACAAGAGCAGGGAGAACTACAAGTGGTTGCCGGTCTGGAGATTCCCCTCGGCACATACTATCTGTGATCTAAAGGGGGGGGGGGGGTTAGGACTACGGAGCTCCTGTTGTGGTTTCACGTGCCTGGTGTTATTGGATCAAAAAGATCCCATTTTATTGTAAGTTTTTGTACTTTTATATGTTATTTTATATGTTATTATAAACTGCTATATGCATCTTGTTTGAACACTAGGGGCTCTATGCAGTAAGCGTCGAAAATGTGCAATCGCCAAGCTTACCGATTTTGCATGATTTTGGCGATTTTCCCTCTCCGTATGCAGTAAGTGCCGAATCCCTTCCGAATCAAGCCGAAAACATTACCGCCCACTCTCACGATGATTTGCCGATCACACACAGGTGTATCGCCGTGCATGGCGGGGTGCTGTTAGGTTCGCCAATTAAACTTCTTGCTGAATCAGCCGAAGCAAGCATTTTTTTGATTGAGCGGCCCATTTAAAGGCAGCGTGTACTGTTAATCATTCTCTGTGTTGTTGGGAGTGAGAGAGAGAGAGAGAGACACACAGAGCTGGGCGATTTAATATTTTCATATTGACTGAGAGAGTTGTTGTGTATTGTGAGAGGTTTGTCCTTTGTTGTTTTGTTTACATCTTTGTCTTGTTTTATATGTGTAAGTGTTCTGTGTGATTGGCTTTCAATTTCATTTCTGTTCTTTGTGAGTGCTATAGGTATGTCCTCAAAACGTGGGAAGAGTGATGCTGGTGTGAGTGGTACTGGTAGTCGTGTGAGTGCGCATATGAGTGAACGTAGGGTTCAGGGGAGTGCTGTTGCTGGGAGTGCGAGTGCTGTTGCTGGGAGTGCGAGTGCTGTTGCTGGGAGTGCGAGTGCTGTTGCTGGGAGTGCGAGTGCTGTTGCTGGGAGTGAGAGTTCTGTTGCTGGGAGTGAGAGTGCTGCTGGTGGCTCTGTTGCTGCTGGCTCTGTTGCTGCTGGTGTGTCTGGTGGTGGTGTGGTTGCTGGTGGGACGCTTTTGGAGTCTCTTCCATTGGAAGAAGGAGAGTCCAGTCAGCAGCAGCCAAGCTCTGTGGCTAAAAGTGGTCGGAAGAAACGTGTGGAGCAGCCACATAATCCTCGGTTCAATGACAAGGAAAACACAGTTCTTGTCACAGGGATTCTGGAGCACTATGACTGTCTGTATGGCCATTTACTAGGTAAGTCTACCTTTGCATTCATTCTTCAAATACATGTTATCCTAGGTCATGTGAGGTGTCTTAATAGCAAAATATTATTCGATAATATATATCAATTCCACCTAATTTTTACACACATATTTTAATCATGCTTTAGAACGACAAAAACAATCAGTCGTTCAATTTGGCCAACGTTTATACAATATTCATGCAAGCTTCCTTACATGTCTATGTTTACAAGTAAATGCTCATGTGGTACACATATTACACCTAAACCAGCATGTTTGGTATCTCTTGGAACAGCTAGCAGTTTAGGAAACTGGTCGTTTTAATATTAAGAATTAACGTCATATATTTTGTATGTATTTCAAGGGCGGACAAGTTCAGCATCCAAAAAAGAAATGTGGAATCAAATAACATTGGCTGTGACTTCGTGTGGGAATCATGTCAGGGACCGGAATAATTTTCGCAAGAGATTTGACGATGTCAGGTCAAAATTTAAAAAAAAAAATACAAGCACAACTCTTGCATGCTTCTGGCACTGGAGGTGGGCCGCCAGCACAATGTCTCATCTTAACTCCATTGGAGGAGCAGCTGCGGCAAAAAAATCTTCCCGTCGTGGAGGGTTTGCCCGGTGACAGAGACATCGGAATTTATTCCTCAGAATTTCCACCAGGTGACAAATGTTACTGTACTAGGCGTGTCGTAGGTTACAGTTCTTTTCTATATTTCCGCAGATACTTATACTTTCTTCCCAATATAAGCATACCTACATATATATATATGTATATATATCTCTCTATATATATCTTATCTATCAATATATATTTATATTTCGTTGTCCTACTAAAATCACAAATAAATATATAACGTGGCACTGAGTGCTCATTTGCATGTCATTTCCCACAATCCTTTGCTGCAGTGGAAGCGCTGTATGCTGGCCGATGATGGGGAACGACAGGGTTGCACACCTGTCTAAGACATACAAATGAGTATACATTAATATGTACTGTTGCAGTAAATATATATATTATAAATTGATTGCTAATTTATGTAACACCTATAAACAGGACATTACTGCCTCTTCAACTCATGCATGGAAGATAGTGCGTTCAAAGGACAAGAAACATCAATTGCACTAACACATTTGCTTATGTTTAATAAAAGGTCCTTTTTTGCTTCATGTCATATACAGAGAGCATAATTAGGAACATGTTGCATATGTTATGTAATTGTGTTCATATGTAGCTCACTTCAGAGTAGTATTTCGCTCATCTACCATTGTGTGAAACCAGCTGCAATTAATATGTAATCACAGCATACACGAGAACACAGGGGGTGGGGTTGTGCACCCAGCCAGATAACAGCGTCATGTTACGGTCAACTTTGTTGAGACTACTTACAGCTGCTTGAAATAATTGAAAGGTCAGGGTGATGTCACGTTTTGGGGGAGGGACTACAGTTCTTAAAACCTGCCAAGCTAAACAGAAGTTAATCACATTCATTGGAAATGGTAACTCTATGTACAATTTCACCCACCAAGCCACAATGTATCAAAACGTACGTAACACATTCGTTCAATCATATATATTTTGAAACTTATATCATCAGCACATTATCACACCAGTAGCATCTGTGAGCGACACACTGCATGTGTAGTTCAGTGTCAGCCACATTGAGCCCTACACCTGCTTCTAGTAATTGTTCACACATATGTTTCTAAAAAAAAATGATCATTTCCACTATTACGTACTTAATGATAAGCATAGTCAACTTTGCTGTCATGGTAGTGATGTACATTATTATTGTTATATTACTACACAAGAGATGCAGTGTATGTCCAATAGAACAAATAATTGTTTAACGCATGACTGCATAAACATTGTATGTTGTATGGTTGTTACCAAAAATGTCCCAAGTACACTGACATGTACATTGTTGTTACAATGGATAATGTTCAGTTTGCCAGACAAATCTTTTCATTTCATTAAGTTATGCTGTTAGTTAGGCAAAAAATCTCCAATTACACAGACTCAATTTTTATTATGTGCAAATGTCAATTTTAAAGTTTTGTTATTCTTCTATATAGTTGCTCCTGGAGCTCATGTGTCACCTCACACTTGAACAAGTGTCATCACCTGGCTCATCAAGCTCATCAAGCCTGGAAGGTGAGTGTATGAGGTGCAGGACATCTAATATGTACATTTCTAGATGTTATGTTGTCATGCTAAATAAATGCCTTTCACATGTAAATAAAATAAGATCACTTATTGTCACTTAAAATTAAGTTTCTAATGACAACATGTATTGTGTGTGATGTAAACTATCAGCTAGGAGTTGAGGTTAGAACAACCTTTCATTCATTCTTCTTTCACACTGAGTCGAAACATATTTGTTAATTCAAGGTTAAATTTTAATTTGACACAACACAAAACGTACGGAAACATGTTATGTGTTACACTGTGATAACAAATCTAATTATATTGAAAAACAGTAGAAATTTCCATGGCATTTCATCATGTCTTCATTTATTTTTAGAACCTGATGTTGCCAAAGAAACACAAATTCAATCAAGTGACCATGAAGAAGTTCCCAGTCAAAGAGTAACACAACACTCAAATCCTCCAGCTCGTGACACATTCTCCGCAATAGCAGCTTCAGAAGAAAGAATTGTGGATGAGGAAAATCGACGCCATTCAGATATGATGTCAGTGCGTGAAAGGATGATATCACAGCAGGACATGATGATAGCACAGCAGGAAAGGATGATATCCCAAATGTCACATCTACAAAGAGTCATCGTCCAAGTTCCTAAAGAAATACAACATTTAAACAGGACATTAGAAGCAGTAGTTGTTCAGCTAAGCCAAGCTAATCAGTTGAGAATGACTGCAAGAGAGCAACAATTCCAGTTTACCCCATCTGAGGATGTATCTTTAAATGCTGCTAGTTTTTCATCAGAGTCATCAGTTCATCATTCCCCAGTTCTGGATGGTACCGGTACAGTAGCTGCAAGTTCTGTGCAGGTCCCTGTCAACATTCAACTGCTAACATCTGTTGTAAATCAGGAACAGACACCTACAAAAGAGGCACGAAAAACAAAGTTAGGCCAACAATTACTGCTAACCAGTTTTTGGAAAAATATTAAGACACCAAAACTGGAAACCGCTCAAACATCAGTTTTGCTATGTGTACCAACTGGTTCACAACTGCCACTGCCCACAACCCCTGCCCGTGAAGTGTCACTGCCCACAACCCCTGCCCGTGAAGTGTCATTGCCCACAACCCCTGCCCGTGAAGTGTCACTGCCCACAACCCTGCCCGTGAAGTGTCACTGCCCACAACCCCTGCCCGTGAAGTGTCACTGCCCACAACACCTGCCCGTGAAGTGTCACTGCCCAAAACACCTGCCCGTGAAGTGCCACAGGCCACTCAATGTGGTACCGTTATGGACAAAGTAGTTTCCAAACGGAAAAGGCAAACAGAACCGGCAACAAGCAGGCCTGTGACTCGGTCACAAAGGGAAAAAAATCAATAAATGATCACATTCATTAAATCTGATTTTGGCCTTGTGGTGTTTAAGGGAGATTATGTAATGAATATTGTATGTTTAGTCAAGACCTGTTGTTTCCAAACCTTCAAGTATGTCTTTGTACACGTGATGGTTTGGAAATTTTCACTGTCTGAATTAAGGCTTAATGAAAAATATATTTATGTATTAATCATCAGTTGCTTAATGGTACAACATTACACAGTTGCAATGTTTATAGAAGCTGACATTCACTTAGCTGGTAAACATTGTATTTTTGTGTGTTTGGTAGGTAATTTAGATAGTCATTGCATGTTAATATTATTAACAACCGTTAGTGAAGTACCCTGCTACAGCTGAATAAGGTAAGTGTGTGTGGAATAAGGTGCTAATGGGTAGCGTAGTAGGTATACATAAAGAGAAAGAACCCACTGAAAGCACTCAATATCCCCTAATTTTGCAATGATAAGTATATTAAAAATAATCTTTAATGCTATACTGATTAAAATAATGGGTGTTAAAATACATCAATCGACACACATATATAAACCCTACTGATGAGTATATAAGATACTCCGGGTTGGTGAAGTTAGGGAAACGTATGAGGTTTATTGGATCAAAACGTTTCCAGGGATCTGATATTGAACAGACAGATGTAAGGTATTCACGTCAGAAGATGTACTTCTGTCACCTGACAACATCTAAATTGCTCCAAGGTAAGGGAGCTAGCCGAAACACACAGAGTAGATATCTAAATTGCTCCAAGGTAAGGGAGCTAGCCGAAACACACAGAGTAGATAGATTTAGATGTTGTCAGGTGATTAAGGACTTATTACCTCATACATTTTGAGGTCCTACCGGATATACTGCGCCGACTAATTTATCTGCATATCACTATTGTGAACAGAAGTACATCTTCTGACGTGAATACCTTACATCTGTCTGTTCAACAGGACAGGCTATCAGCTAGCCCTTCCCCCTACACCAGTGTATACCTAAATACCACTATAAGGGATCACTGCATATCAGATCCCTGGGAACGTTTTGATCCAATAAACCTCATACGTTTCCCTAACTTCACCAACCCGGAGTATCTTATATACTCATCAGTAGGGTTTATATATGTGTGTCGATTGATGTATTTTAACACCCATTATTTTAATCAGTATAGCATTAAAGATTATTTTTAATATACTTATCATTGCAAAATTAGGGGATATTGAGTGCTTTCAGTGGGTTCTTTCTCTTTATGTATACCTAATATTATTAACATCCAACTTTAATTAACTATTTAAATAACTGCATACATCTTACATTTCAGTTTACAGCAGGATTACCTGTAAAAATTTACTTACCTTCACCTTCTTTCAAACTTCAGAATGTTGGCATGTCATCATGTATGAGTACTGGTTACAATAACATATCTGTGAATGTGTATTAATATACAGTGGCGACCAACTTTATTCTTACTTGGCTAGCTCCGCGAATTTCAGAAGATCCCGGTGATGTGCGGTTTTGTGTCGTTTTCTCCCGGGGTGTATAGCGTTATTTTCGCGGCTGTGATTTAAGCATTTTATTCCCGCTGGCTGCAATACTGCAATGCCGTGTAAAAACGCATGGGGGCGTTTGCGAGCTGTTGTCTCTGAAGTCTAATACCTTCGCGGTTCAACCTACAGTACACAGTCTGTGCGTGCGTGCGCGCGCAGTAATAGTAAAATTGCATATTTAATTTATTTTAAAGTACTGTACATGCTCGGACCCTGTTGGGGTGAAGTGAGGGGGTTCCTAACATCTGGGGGAAAATGAATTTTAATTCTATGGTGAGTACTGTCTTGTTGCCGTATTATTTTGGTGGGGCTGGCTGGGTACTTCTTTAGGGGGCTGACCATTACTGAACATTAAAACGGCTAATGGGGGGATTTCGATGGATAATATTGTACTGTATGCTGATGTTTTCCGACCGTACAGTATACTGTGTAATAAACCCGAAAAAATAAAACTATGCATTTATTCTAGATGTTCAGTATCGTTTCATTATGTGTCTTCCACAGTATACTGTACAGTGGTATACAGTGCCTAACATCTATGGGCAAAAATAATTTTATTCCTAGGTGCCCTAGAACAGAAGTTCCCATGCCAATTGCCCGTGAACTTGACCGCGGCCCTAAGTAGTTCCCACGCCAATTGCGCAAATATAATGTAAAATAACCCGTTCTGTGGGTCTGAGCGGGTTGAAATTTACCTGGTCCTCTTGCGGGAGGACCCTTGCCATATTGGCAAAATATCAGCCTTGCACGACCCCTGGAACCGGAGGTACCAAAAGACAGTTTAAAAGCACATTACCAAAGTGGCTTTTTTTCTGCCATGCAAGTCAATGGCAGAAACCTAAATTTTAACATCACCTTGACTCTGTTCTGTTGCCACGAGAGGGTCGCAATTTGCCATGCAATCCTGCCGCAACTAGGACTACATGGTCACCGAATCTGAGCCACCTAGGTCGAACAGAACCGGAGTTGTGGGTTCCAGGTTTCTGCTCATTCTGACTTCGCCGTTGCAAAGCTTTCTCCGCCATTGCGCTCAATGGTAGGACCCTCCTCGCCGGCGTGACCCTTTCTCACCGCCATCACTGCTCGGACCCTGTTGGGGTCAAGTGAGGGGGTTCCTAACATCTAGGGGCAAAATGAATTTTATTTCTAGGTGCCCTAGAACAGAAGTTCCCATGCCAATTGACCTAGTTCCCACGCCAATTGCCGTAGTTCCTACGCCAATTGCGCGACCGGGCAGTAAAAAAAACAGTGCAGTAAGCCTCTACATTTGTTACACTGGCAAAGGAGCAAATGGAAACAATGTGAGGCAATTCAACATGTTCTTTTATTGGTGGAGTCAGTACAAAAACATTTATTTACAATGTTGAAACATTTAAAGTGCACAGCAATTCTAACCATCAACACACAATAATACATTCTACAGCCTTTATTAAATTCTTCTGCCACAAAACATTTTTGGTGCATGGGGCAAAGGGAGTTAAAGTGTCTTGCTTTTTATGTACTGTATTTGTGGGTTGTCTTTGGGGGTTTATTCATCAAATTATTATGATGAACTGCCTTTTGAAATTACAGTGCTGTTAACTATTTCAGCCACACACCTCCAGAGTTTTTAATCCCTCCCTAGCCAAGCGTCAATCGGCTGAGTCACCCTAGCCTACCATCCCCCTCTCTCCACTGGGTCGTTGATCTTCTGCATATTGCCATTGTGTTCTTAATCTGCCCATAGCCGAGCTACAAACACTCAGCACGCCTGTGTCTAATCACACCATCCCTCTCCACCAACCCTTAGAGGCCTGTTGTTTGAACGGTAATGCTTTCGAAAATCCCCTCTCGAATTTGAAATGTAAATCTGATGTGCACAGCACTGTGAGAATTGAGAGTACACTGATACAGTATTTCATCAGGGTGTGAAAATATTTGTCAGTCACTATGGTTTACAGTCACATGTTTTTAATACAATACAGTACAGTACATTCTTTAATATCTTTAAAATAAAAATATATAAATCCTGGTATAAATCCTGGTAAAATATTTTATAAATAAATAAATAAATAAAATAATTCATTGGTGCACTGTAGGGGTGGCTGTCAATGATTATGATTCGCAAGAAAGTGAATAAATATTTATTTTATTTTATCAGGAACCAAAAAATACAAATATAAAAATAATCAGGAATAATACATACAGTAATGCAGTCTTTATTAAGTTATTTTGGCAGCTTGAAATTGGATAACCATTTGGAAAACCTTTGTAAAACATGGGGAAACATGAGTAATGCACATTTATAAGAATATTATTTAATACTACAGTATATACAGTACAGTACTGTAATGTACTGTATAATATACTGTATATACTGTATAGTAAAATTATTTTTTCTTTAGTCTTTATCTTTTCCTCATTCTGTCTGCAGTACAGTAGTTCATTGAGAGAGGAGAGGTTTTGTGTACATCATTGCTGCTGTTTATATACTGTACATTTGACTGTACAAGCAGATTTGACTGGACACAACGCCCCCATCCCCCTAGGCCATCGTTTTTCCTGGAACGACAAGAAAACCGAAAATTAGTGCAATTACTGTACTGTATTATGGCAAAACTACTGTAGGTGGCTGGTGCAGCTTTCTCTGGAAAGAAAAACTAACTACTGTATACTCTTACTATCTGGAAAGAAAAAATCTGTGCCATACTTACCTGTAACATACTGTACTTACAATACTACAGCACAGTACTACTTTCCTGATGCTTGCCCATTACGCGCGATGACAATGGGCAACACAGTGGCAATATGGTCTATATATTTATTGCAGCGTTCCACGGTGAATACATCGTTCCAAAAACTCAGTATGCCTTTCAACAACTCGTCCTTTTTGGAGGGTTTCGCCACTTTCCGGATATGGTCCTTCAAGCTGATGCCAGACCATTTCGATCGGATTGAAGTCTGGCGACCTGTCATTGGAAAGAAAGGACAATTGGTTTAAGAGCCAGTTGATGCCGCGCTCAAAGATATGCGCTGTTGATGCAGTGTGCTTGGGATCGTTGTCCTGGTAGAAGCGGTGACCATTGGGGAAGTCGCGTGTGATGTATTGCACTATCTCGGGCACAATGTTGTTTTGGAAGAAAGCTTTATTCATGATTCCTATAGCAAGAAAAGAAAAGTGCTCAAAAAACTGCACAATAGTACAGTACAGTGCATACGGTAAGGCAACACTAGTCAAGTACAGTGCATTAGGTGACATTATATTTGATACATTTTACCTTCAAAGATGACAATGCATCCTGGTCCACGCCTAGAGATGGCACCTCACACATGCAGCTTCACAGGGTCTTTTGGCCGCGGCTTCAAAGATAAGCGGCCTTTTTTGTGGAACGCAAATCGTGCAAATCTCTCCAGCGACACAGTAGACTCATCAGTGAAGATGGAATCCTGGAAAGTCTCCCCGCTGTCGATCCATGCCTGGGCCTGGAGCACTCTTTTGATTTTGTTTGCGTCCCGTATCATGGGGTACACTCTGTAATGACAAGGAATAAAAAAAAATTGCGGCACAGTGCAGTACAATTTGCGAAACAACACTTTTACCTCCTGTACTGTCCAGTACTAACCTCACACGTCCATATTTCCATCCAATGCTGCGTCTCATCTTCTTTATGCTGCTCTCGGAAACAGTCAGATTGTGCTTTTCCTGCAGAGTGTTTTTAACCCTTAATGCACTCCTCTCATAATTCTCCTCACTTATTTTGTCCACCAGAACAGTTGTCTCCCTACAATGTAAAGAAATTATATTGTTTTAATAATATGCAGCAATATAAAATGTATATAAATGTAATGTTGTAATATACATTAAATATAAATAGACAAAATATATATACTGTTGTACTATAAATATAAATATACAAAATAAATATTCTGTTGTAATATAAATATACAGTACATCCTATTCAGTATATACCGTTGTAAGATTAATTGAAATATACAAAAAATGTATACTGCTGTACTATAAATATAAATAGACAAACTACTGTACAGTATGTTGTAATATAAATCAACAGAAATAACAACTGTATTACAGTAGATACAGAACTGTACTGTAGATGTACAGTACAGTTTTCTATATTTTTTGTTGTTAAGTTTTATAAATATACTTACGCGTTAGTTACCCTTGGTGCCTTTTTCCGGTCTCTGTTTTTTCCTTGTGCATGATAGCTCACGGTGGTTATTGGCACAACGAGGTCAGAAGTAGCTAACCAGCGTTGGATAGCAGCAATTTGGTGTCCGCTCCTGTACATCTCCTTAATTCGCATGCTGAGATCCTTTGAAATCTTTTTAACAGGCATTGCTGCGAGTAGAAAGAAATACAAACACAAGAATGTATATTCGATGTTTAGTCGATGTGTATTCTATGTGCAGGCAATACACAAAATGGAGGGTGTATTTATACAGTAATGACTCACATTAGAGTACGCCCACTTTCAACACCTGTACCTGGCCGTCATGCATTAAAGGTCACACACTTTGCATAGGCCACCATTCCAGGATCTTTATCTGAACTTGCCCTTGTCCAGATACTGTACTGCATTGTGCCACCTGCTTCCATGGAGCATCCCCGTTTCTATGGACGCAAGAACCCACTCACCTCTGCCGTGCCTGTCATGCTGAAAAAGCGAAAGGCGGTTGCCGTTTCCATGCCAAGGCAAAAGCGACAGGCTAAGGCCAATAAAGAAAACCTTCTGCTGACCCCAAAGGTTAAAGTTTTTCTTAGATGTAAGCCTCATTATGTGAAGAAGATATACGGTGATGTACTCTCGACACAAAACGAATGGCAACCAACCCATCGGACCCGCAGAGCACTTCCTCCCATATGCTTCGACGACTGTCCCGGAAATCTTCATCCCGTCACCCCCATCTTCTCTGGTTCCATCTGACGACGCTGCCACCTCTGAAATCCACGGGTCACTTTCTCCTTTGCTCTTAGACGACTCTGCTTCTCGCCCAGAAATTCAAAGGTCACCTTCTCCATCCCTCTTCGACGCTACCGCTTCTCCTCTACCGGGTATCCACAGGTCACCTCATCCACTCTCCATCGATGCCGCTTCTGTCCATGGAACCCCCATCTCAGCCTCCGTTGCACCAATCCCCCCAGATGTCCAGACGCCATGCACAAGAAGCAGCTCGTTGGACCAGATGCTGAATGGGATAAGTGTGGATCTCCCTGGGAATTCTATTGTGCTGGCAAAGATAGATCTGCTTCTGGAGACCATGTTAAATGTGGAGCAACGGATGCTACAAATGGAGCAACGGATGGATCAACGGATGGAGAAGATAGAGGCTGATATTGCGGGCATACATTATTTGCTCAGTGCTAATGCCCCTGTTTCCACGACGCCGGAGCAGGAGGGTGACATGGATGTGATGAATGGGACCTTCGACCCCCTTCTATCACCAAGCGCCCCCCCTCCACCACAAGATGTAGTGTACATGTATGCCGTTGAGGAGGACATGACAACCCCGTCAAGACCACACCAGGAGACAACACGGTGACCATGACCGGAGGAAAGCTTCCTCCCAGACATCCTTCCATCGCCCGTCGCCACAAGCACACCCGCTCCCAAAAGACCTACACCCGCTCGCATCGAAACAGTGGCCGACATCACCCTGCGCGATCTGACAGCGGCGCTTAGGGAGAAGTATAGGGTGATGAGTGCTGGTGTACCCCACAAGTATGCCTTGATCATTTTTAAACACCATGTTCCCTACACGTTGTACTGCGAGTGGGTGTTCAAAGTGAACTACGATGGGAATCGCGTAAAAAAGGCCCTTCCTGCCAATAAAAGGAAAAACATTGTGGAAGAATTGCGGCGCTTTTATACAGTTACAGATCCTGTAATGAAAGGCGTTCGAGACTGCATTAATGGCGTTTTGCGCCATGCAAGGAATCGGCCATGGATGGACAATGTGGAGGACTGTCAGTGAGACCATACTGTTGTGCTGAACTGTATTGTACTGTACATGTTTTGCCCTACAGTACCTGCTGTACTTAAACAAAGGAGATGTTGTTGTGTGTTTTTTTTCACAGGACATGCACAACTCCAGTCCCTGAGGGCCGCAAACAGGCACGGTTTTCAATGTTGCCCTGAAAACCTGCCCTGTTTGCTGCCCTCTAGGACTGAACTGGTGCAGGTCTGACTGACAGTGTTGCGCACCATCCCACTGTACTGTACTGTATACAGTACTGGGTTTCTTTAATAAAGGAGATGTTACTTAAAATGCTTCAACATTGTACAGTATTTGTAAATAAATGTTTTTGTACTGACCCCACCAATAAAAGAACATGTTGAGTTGCCTCACATTGTTTCCATTTGCTCCTTTGCCAGTGTAACAAATGTAGAGGCTTACTGCACTGTTTTTTTTACTGCCTGGTCGCGCAATTGGCGTAGGAACTATGGCAATTGGCGTGGGAACTTCTGTTCTAGGGCACCTAGAAATAAAATTCATTTTGCCCCTAGATGTTAGGAACCCCCTCACTTGACTCCAACAGGGTCTGAGCAGTAATGGCGACGAGAAAGGGTCACGCCGGCGAGGAGGGTCCTATCATTGAGCGCAATGGCGGAGAAAGTTTTGAACCGGCTAAGTCAGAATGAGCAGAAACCTGGAACCCACAACTCCAGTTCTGTTCGACCTAGAGGGCTCAGATTCGGTGGCCATGTAGTCCTAGTTGCGGCAGGATTGCATGGCAAATTGCGACCCTCTCGTGGCAACAGAACGGAGTCAGGGTGATGTTAAAGTTCAGGTTTCTGCCATTGACTTGCATGGCAGAAAAAAAGCCACTTTGGTAATGTGCTTTTAAACTGTCTTTTGGTATCTCCGGTTCCGGGGGTCATGCAAGGCTGATATTTTGCCACTCCAGCATGAGGACCAGGTAAATTTCAACCTGCTCAGACCCACAGAACGGGTTATTTTACATTATACTTACTGTATATACAGGATTTATATATTTTTATTTTAAAGATATTAAAGAATGTACTGTATTGTATTAAAAACATGTGACTGTAAACCATAGTGACTGACACAATATTTCATCAGGGTGTGAAAATATTTGTCAGTGTACTCTCAATTCTCACAGTGCTGTTCACATCAGATTTACATTTCAAATTCGAGAGAGGATTTTCGAAAGCATTACCGTTCAAACAACAGGCCTCTAAGGGTTGGGGGAGGGGGATGGTGTGATTAGACGCAGGCGTGCTGAGTGTTTGTAGCTCGGCTATGGGCGGATTAAGAACACAATGGCAATATGCAGAAGATCAACGACCCAGTGGAGAGAGGGGGATGGTAGGCTAGGGTGACTCAGCCGATTGACGCTTGGCTAGGGAGGGATTAAAAACTCTGGAGGTGTGTGGCTGAAATAGTTAACAGCACTGTAATTTCAAAAGGCAGTTCATCATAATAATTTGATGAATAAACCCCCAAAGACAACCCCCAAATACAGTACATAAAAAGCAAGTCACTTTAACTCCCTGTGCCCCATGCACCAAAAATGTTTTGTGGCAGAATAATTTAATAAAGGCTGCAGTATGTATTATTGTGTGTTGATGGTTAGAATTGCTGTGCACTTTAAATGTTACAACATTGTACAGTATTTGTAAATAAATGTTTTTGTACTGACCCCACCAATAAAAGACCATGTTGAATTGCCTCACATTGTTTCCATTTGCTCCTTTGCCAGTGTAACAAATGTAGAGGCTTACTGCACTGTTTTTTTACTGCCTGGTCGCAATTGGCGTAGGAACTACGACAATTGGCGTGGGAACTAGGTCAATTGGCGTGGGAACTTCTGTTCTAGGGCACCTAGAAATAAAATTCATTTTGCTCCTAGATGTTAGGAACCCCCTCACTTGACCCCAACAGGGTCCGAGCAGTAATGGCGGCGAGAAAGGGTCACGCCGGCGAGGAAGGTCCTACCATTGAGCGCAATGGCTGAGAAAGCTTTGAACCGGCTAAGTCAGAATGAGCAGAAACCTGGAACCCACAACTCCAATTCTGTTCGACCTAGAGGGCTCAGATGCGGTGGCCATGTAGTCCTAGTTGCGGCAGGATTGCATGGCAAATTGCGACCCTCTCGTGGCAACAGAACGGAGTCAGGGTGATTTTAAAGTTTAGGTTTCTGCCATTGACTTGCATGGCAGAAAAAAAGCCACTTTGGTAATGTGCTTTTAAACTGTCTTTTGGTACCTCCGGTTCCGGGGGTCGTGCAAGGCTGATATTTTGCCACTATCGCAAGGGTCCTCCCGCATGAGGACCAGGTAAATTTCAACCCGCTCAGACCCACAGAACGGGTTATTTTACATTATATTCGCGCAATTGGCGTGGGAACTACTTAGGGCCGCGGTCAAGTTCACGGGCAATTGGCATGGGATCTTCTGTTCTAGGGCACCTAGGAATAAAATTATTTTTGCCCATAGATGTTAGGCACTGTATTCCACTGTACAGTATATTGTGGAAGACACGTAATGAAACGATACTGAATATGTAGAATAAATGCATAGTTTTATTTATTCGGGTTTATTACACAGTATACTGTACGGTCGGAAAACATCAGCATACAGTACAATATTATCCATCGAAATCCCCCCATTAGCCGTTTTCTTTTCTGAGGAAAAAAAAAAGAAAAGTTTTAATGTACAGTAATGTTCAGCCCCCTAAAGAAGTACCCAGCCAGCCCCACCAAAATAATACGGCAACAAGACAGTACTCACCATTGAATTTCCCATTCAGCTTGCACTGGCACCGGTCCACTGCCAGTCCAGCTTTCATCATCATCCACGTCGATAGTTGGCAGCGGGACTAGTCCACCTGTAGTCAGCAGGTGAGGCTGGAAATCGCTTAGGTACATGCAAGCTTCATCAAAACTGCACGCCAAATCCAGCTCAGCCTCAGGCTCAGGCTCAGGGTTGTCACTGACAGTGGGACCGTCATTGGAAGCCGGTGCTGGTGCTGGTGCATTGCTTGGCAGCGACTGTCGCTTCTTAGTTGGTTTTAACACGACCCTTTGCCTTTTGCCGCCTCCATGATCATAGATACGGGAAAAACCCAGTGATACACACCAATACCCTCCAACAAATTGGGGCTCAATACGGTGAAAACAGGGGTCATACATAACCTTTTCCTTACTGCACGCTTCCACGTATGAGGAGTTGGCGAAAATTTGTAAAAGTCATAGTTTTCGATAAAATACTGATAAATTTGAGCAACTGTTGCCATCTTATCCTCTGTTGCATTAATCGCGGCCCATATCAAATACGCGTAACTTCTGTCAGGTTTTTGGAAAGCAGGCTGCACTTGAACACTCATGGCGGGTGGGTCTCTGGAGAATAGTGTAACACAAACTGAAACTGGTCTTTGTCTTTCTTTAATATGAAAAGCCTAAATTGATACATTTTGGCAACGTTTCCTTCAGTTTCAAGGCCAAGGCCAAGGCACAATGGCACACTGTGGTACAGTATCTTTTTTAAACGAAACACCTGCAAGCCGACACATTACTGATTCGGCGCATTACAATTCATGAATTTCTGCCATCTGGCGGACACGCGAAGCATTGCAGCCTATTTAAATCCGAACCATTATCAATTAACCCATCAACCGCGCATCAGCCGGGCATGACCCTGGCTGGGACGGCAAAAGGAGCCCGGCATGCTCCAGGTGAACAGCGTGGCGAAAGAGAGACGGTTGCATGAATACAAATTTATGCAACTGTTCGGGACACTTAGCAGTGGCCTAAACAGAGATCGAAATTTTATGAGTCATTACTGACACTAGCGAACTCTCTTCCCATGAGCGCTAAAGGCCATGTATGTACATACTGTGCTATATGTATGCACACACAGCTGTCTCTCACACATACTAATACTCCTTATTTTTCCATCCCTATACACCAATAGGGACCACATAGTATCCACACACACTTTTAGTTGTGCTACAAACTCTCACATTTCCACACCCACACCATTTATATCCCCTCTCACTCCACACACACCTTGTGTAGAGCACTGTTTATACTGTGGGCTCTCCATTCATTTTTATTCACACTGATACACATACACACTCTTTCTTCACTTGCTTTGAGTTACCCTTTGACACCTCCAGCCATAAATCTCATCCACACCGGGGGAAGGACCAGCACAGATAACATTCCAAGAGACACTGTTTTTAAGTTATCCTTGCTTCATTCATTGTAACATCGCCGGAAGAAGAGATCAGTGTATCTCGAAAGCTCGCACAAATAAAAGCATTTCGTTAGCCACAGAACGGTATCATCTATTTATTTTTTGATTATTGAAGCTCGGCTAACACGGTACTGATACCTCTATATATATATATATATATATATATATATATATATATATATATATATACATAAATATATATACACATATATATTTATTGTATTGAGATAGATAGATATATATATTTATTGTATTGAGATAGATAGATAGATAGATAGATACATAGATACATAGATACATAGATACATAGATACATAGATTCAGACAATAACACACACAGAGACAGAGAGATAACCAGAAAAAAAAAAAAAACATTTTAAACATTTAAAAACAGAGAGACAGAAAAACATACACAGGTGTGTCTGTGGGTCATTATAGCTCTGTGTAACCAGTATTTTGATAATGCTACATCAGTATAATATTTCACACACATTGTTTTTTAATTAAAATCGTACACTTGTTTTGAGAAATTAGATTAAGGCGAAAACAAAGTTTCATTTACAGTGAAATGGCTATCTTACCCAAAGAATGTGTGGCAATTATTTAAACACATTTCAACTGTGGGCAACACAAGGAGTATTACATGGAGGTTGTATTTTAACCTTGGGAAAAACCACTAAGATAACATGTAACTATTTTCACATTCTGCAGACAAACGTTAGCACACAAGTTAAGCACTCATCATTTGAAGACAGCAGCAATGGCAGAACATTCAACATTTAACAGCCATCCGCAGAAATCATAGAAATTTATGATAGCAGAAGCTATACAATCAACTGAAGGAAATAGAGCAAACGTTGGACAAATCTATGACTTCATCCAAACAAAATATCTGTACTACAAAGAGGCATGTCGAGCATCCAATTTTAAAACTTCTGTACGATTCACTTTATCTACAAATGATTGTTTTGAACGTGTCCATGATCGGCTAAATGAAAGATATGGATGTTGGCAGATTGCCCCACAATTTAAAATTACCATGGAACATGGAACATATTTTCTGATAAATAGCATATTTTTTCCTAATAACACTTCCAATGGATCCGCTGCGAGTGGCACGTCTGCAGCTATACCTGCTACAATAGCTGCACCCTCCATTCCTCAAGCCCAGATGCAAGATGCACATAACTACTATGATATGTTTCCAAACGATTTTGGACAATACCTATGTGAATGGGAAAACAACCAAGAACTGTACGTACCTCCGGACGTCTTGTTTGAAGAAGGCAGTGCCGATTCCTATGAGCGCCTCATGGAGATGTGTGTCATACAGGATTCAACGGTTGCCTCAACCATGGATGAAAATGCAGTGTCTTTCTGGAGCGAGCAGTTGCAGCCAGACCAAGTTGGAGTTCCACAAGAATGGTAAATACAATAATCGTTATGCGTTGACTCACATTAAAAATGTCTACATTTTGTATATTCACCATTTGTAAGCCAAATGCGTGGATACAGCGTAACATTGCAGACAGGCTAACATGTAGCGTGAAGAAACAAATTATTTCCTATTACAATATAATAAATGAAGAAGCATTACTACACATTGGTAACGGACGCACTAAACCTAGTTTCCTATCTCTTATAACATATCATTGCAACATGTTACCATAACTGTAACACACACCTCATTGTTTATCATGCAACATCGAAAAACAAGTGTCTGCCACATATGACGTGGGACCCTTGTCATGTCCCAAGGCGTCCTTCAAAAAGGTTTACGGATGTAAGCCCCGCCCCCAACCGACGTGCGCGCATGAAAGCGTATTGGCTGTTGCCGTTTGTTATTGTTACGGTCAGTGCACTGTGTCATGCGCGCGCGTCGGTGTTTGTGGGCGTGCACTGCGCTGTAGGACAATGTTAATTTAGTGGGAGGAGTGTTTGCGTGCACTTCACGTTGCCTTAACATGACATCACACGTCTTTTATTCGCTCATTGGCTGATCGGCTGTTGGTTCCATCCACACACATCTGTTGTAAAAGTTTTTATAAGTACGTGTGTAGAACTAATTTAGTTTCGCGTCAATTGCATATCTTAGAAACATGATATGCTTAATGCTAGCTACAACATGGAGGGACATGTATTCAACGCACAGCGTAAACATTGTTTAGCGCATGCGCTAACACTTAGTCCACACAATCGTGAAGTGCGCGCGCAAATTAAGTTGTGCGCGCACATTATTATGTATACAGGCAACGGAAATATCATATCCGTAGTTATGCCAGCAACGCAATAATAAAAAAGACAAATAGTTTTTTTGCAGTTTAAACTTGCACTTTCAACATATAATTAAATTATGCGTGAATATACACAATCATATAGAGATGTGTTACGCGGTGTCATGGCTAGACATATATAAATGTGCCATCTTTGACCATCATGTGTTTGCTGTTTTTCACAGATGTTGCGGATGATTACATGTGATCAATGTATGATTTCAGAAGAGCCAATCGTTATATGAGATGATTCTGACGAGGAGCGACCAACTATTATAATACATATGTAACAATTTTTTTAATGCTTGGTGCGCAGATTAACAAACAATACATAATGTGATCCGGTTATGCCTATATTTCA
The DNA here is from genome assembly GCF_040206685.1 of Ascaphus truei. Taxonomy (NCBI): domain Eukaryota; kingdom Metazoa; phylum Chordata; class Amphibia; order Anura; family Ascaphidae; genus Ascaphus; species Ascaphus truei. The sequence continues at coordinate 553,597 of NW_027453820.1, read as the reverse complement.
TAACCACTTAATTACATAATGATGTTGCTAAACACTGCAGTTATCAGTTTTTATGTGTGTTCTGTATTTTCTACTAACATTATATGTCATGCTCTGTTAAAAATGCTACAAACATTCTCACTCAGTAAACACATTTGTGTACTATATTGCATAATGTGACGTATGACTTGAGAAAGAATGTAAATGCTACATAAAACGACGTAGCCATTCTATCTGAAAGTAAACTAGAAAAATAGTGAGGTTATTAAAACTGTTGTTTAGTGAGAAATTAAATTTTAGACCTAAGTTATAGTGCTCACCTAAAATGCATGATCTTTTGAATATTATTTAAAGATCATGTTAACATTATCATTTGTGTGTATATTATATTCTCAAGAGTAACTATAGTTTAGTGTGTTTATTACACGTTCAACACATACAGAGCAAAGTGAGTCTGATGATATAAACTAACATAATAATGTTGATTCTATCATTTAACGTTGATAAACATGCATCATACACAAATTGAGACACACACAAACAGTGGTGCATAAATGTGTGCGTATGCAAATGTCCACATGATTGTCGTTCATATGTTGACATTAGTTGTAAATGATCATGATAATAATGAATAAACTTACGTGAATGACATTAAAACTATATTAACAACATTGTCATTGGGTCGAATGAATTATGACAAGTTAATAATAAAATTTTTACTTCTTTGCCATGGTGTTAACATTTTGCCACTTGTTACATGTACGTCAAATCAACACACGTGTGACTTATACATACACATGTGACAATGTTAAAATAAACATGAAGAATCATTGTCACATGTGTATGTATATGGTGCACACATAAGTAACAATTAGGGATAACATTATAAAATACAACAATTCCTAAAAAAATAAATAGTTTTGTGTTACCACATCCAAATATGTACTCACCCACCAGCCCACCAGGTCCAAAATAGCCTTCTTCAAAAGCATGGAAGACTGATGAGTTCCTCAGGATAGAGGAATCGTGACTGGAACCAGGGAATTTGGCTACCACATGCATAATCTTCATTGTGGCATCGCATACCACCTGTACATTCAGGGAATGGTAGTGCTTACGGTTGCGGTAAGCATGCTCACTCTGACTAGACGGAATCAAAGCAACGTGGGTGCAATCGATTGCACCCAGCACACATGGTATCCTGGCTATGGTATAAAAGCCATTCCTGACTTCCAGCCACTCTGTCTGCTCTGTAGGAAAATGAATATAATTCCTAGCGCGTCTATTGAGTGCATATAGAAACTGGGTAAAGGCCCGAGAGAATGTAGATTGTAATGCAACGTTTACAATGTAAACATGCAATGTGATTGACTGTCCAATAGCGGACGTCATCAAAAAAGGGAGGACCCAAAGTACATGTAAACATGAGAACAAAGATGTACATGAACGTTTGATGATGCATTACAAATTACAAGCATTCTCTAATGTATAGCAACATGAATATACGGTGGATGTATTAGATGTGTGACTGTCACGGGAATATAGGAGTGCTCACCACAAACCGGACTGGACCGTGAGGCCAAGGTGGGGATACAGGAAAACCATCGCCCTAAAGCCGCGTGAGTGGGTCCGGCTAGCAGAGTCGTGTAGATAGCCTGGTTCGGGACAGGAGAGTGTAGAGCGGTAGAGGTACTTGCCAGATCTGGGGTTGGAGAGATCAAGAGTAGTCGGTGTCCAAAGCCAAAGTGGAGGAGAGGAGAAGGTAGAAGTCCGTAGGGCGAGCCGGGGTTCGAGGGTGCCAGAGGTCGGGTGTCCAGGTTCAAGCTAGGGTCTGTCACAGAAGACAAGAGCAGACTGCGAAGTAGCTTGTAGCAAGCACAACTAGAGACTGACTATGCTCAGCAATCAGCTCTGGGCTGGTAGCACTATATACTGACAGGAGCCAATGAGAACCCCCAGCGCTGATGTCAGATGAAGGTAGAGCGCTGATAGGCTGAGGCAGGATGTAGGACAGGTGGGAACGGAACAAGTACATTGGCGGCAGTGGAGATGGACATGGTAGCGCACGCGCGACGCGTGCGATGGAAGGGGCGGGTTGAGTTCACCGGGATGAAAAGCAGGAACTGTAGATGCGCGCGCGGGTCTACCACGGCGGCGCGCATGGACAGCAGGAGCTGCAGGAAGAGAAGGGAGAGAAGGGGGACCACGTGACCGGGTGCCGCGTGCCCCGACAGCGGAGGAAAGAGCCGCAGCGGGCGCCATGGGTAGCGGCATTACAGTACGCCCCCCCCCTTCAGGGTCGGACTCCGGACGATCCTTACCAGGTTTAAGTGGAAATTTGAGATGAAATGCCCGAACCAGCCTGGGGGCATGTACCTGGACTTGCGGAATCCATGCCCTTTCTTCAGGTCCAAAACCCCTCCAATGCACCAAATACTGGAGCCCTCCTCTTGAGATACGAGAATCTAGGATGGATTGTACCTCAAACTCATCTTGTCCATTGACAAGTCTGGGGGAATGTGCGTTGTGTTGGATCTGAGGATTGGGTATAAACGGTTTTAACAGAGAACAATGAAAGGCAGAGGGAATCTTCATAGTAGCAGGTAGTTTGAGTCGGTAGGTAACCGGATTGATCCTCTCCAATATAGAGAATGGGCCGATAAATCGGGGTGCCAGCTTTGGGGATGTGACTTTCAAGCGTATGTTCTTAGTAGATAGCCATACTTTCTGACCTGGGGCATAATTGGGTGGTCTCCGACGATGGCGATCAGCCTGCCTCTTCTGCATAGCCGTGAGATTATCTTGAATCCTAGACCAGGAAGCTTGAAGATCCCGAATCCTCTCTTCTGCGGCAGGAACTCCTGTACTCGGCCCAGACTGAGGGAGGGTGGAGGGATGAAAGCCAAAATTAGAAAAGAATGGAGACTGTAGTGTGGACTCATTCCTGAGATTATTGTGAGCGAATTCTGCCCAAGGGAGTAGGTCGAGCCAATTGTCCTGAGAGTCCGGTATGAAACAACGAAGGAACTGCTCCAGTGGCTGATTGGTTCGTTCAGTTTGACCATTGGTCTGTGGGTGGTATCCAGAGGAGAAGTGAAGCGCCACGTTAAGTTTCTTACAGAAGGCCCTCCAGAATCTCGAAACAAATTGCGACCCCCGATCAGAAACTATGGTCTGAGGTGATCCATGGAGCCTGAAGGCCTCCTTGACAAATACCTCGGCAAGTTTAGGGGCACTGGTTAGACTTTTAAGTGGGATAAAATGCGCTTGTTTAGAAAAGCGGTCGACCACTACTAGTATAGTGTTCATACACTTGGATTTGGGGAGGTCGACAATAAAGTCCATCGAGAGATGTTCCCATGGACGATCGGGAATAGGGAGGGTTTGCAGGAGTCCTGGAGGTTTATTCCGTGGAGTCTTGTTCTGTGCGCAGGTGGAACATGCTGAGACGAAATGTTGAATGTCCTTGCGCATGCCTGGCCACCAAAAGGTTCGTTGCAAGAGGTCAATAGTCCTTTTGATCCCTGGATGACCTGCCATTTTAGCGGCGTGCCCCCATTGCATTACCTTCTGGCGGAAGGTAGGGGGTGTGAAAAGTCGTCCAACTGGCACCCTGAGACCCTGAGGGTTTTGATGTTGAACCTTGGTGATCTCCGATAGTGCGTCAAAGGTACTGGCAGACAGGACACATTTCGGAGGAAGGATAGTCTCTTGAGGATCTTCGGTTTTGTCCTCTACAGAGAATTGACGAGACAGTGAGTCAGCTTTAGTATTTTTAGAACCCGGGAGGTATGAAATAAGGAAGTTGAACCGGGTGAAGAAGAGGGACCAACGTGCCTGCCAAGCACTCAGACGGCGAGCAGTCTCAATATATAAGAGGTTTTTATGGTCTGTAAGGATGGTGACGGGGTATTCAGCGCCTTCCAATAGATGCAAACAAACAAATATAAGCCCTCTAAAAAGCGCTGACCTACACACAAATGATTGTGAAAAGGTGATACCAAAATAAGTGATTAACAATAAATTGATATGTGAATGAAGCAGCCTAATGGAACAAAAAAACAACAGACTATTCCAAATCTGTAAATACAAATAAACATAAAAATTAATCGTTCCTGGCGCTGTGAAAAAAGTCCAAAATACCGTGAACCAACAAGGCAGTCTCTAGTACAGGCTTCCTTAGGCAGATTGATGGTCTTGATAGTGGTTTTTCAGACAGGGGGTTGTCTTTTAAATGATGTTCTGCTGCCTCTGAAATAACAGAAAAAACAGCAGGGCACGCCAATTGCGTAGTGTGTTTCATCAACTGTCCCCTATCTAAAACCCTAGAATCCTACTTACAGGATATGGGCTCGCAAAGTACAGTGGAGAGGGGGGGGGGGTGGAATATGAAACAATACTAGTGTGATAACGTACAGGATTTAATGACACAAGTAAAATGCTAAAATCACACTTACATAAAAACAGGGTATCAAATACCGCTCACAATGCCGTCCGCAACCTGCACAGCTCCTATTACCGCCTCCCCCCCCCCACCCCTGCACCTGTGGGAGCGTTGGAGTGATTTACTTCTATCAATACCACCGCTGATTGAGGGAGACTCCTGCAGACCAGACCACGTGGGATCCGTGAGACGATCTGAGGAGAAGGGACATGCGTCACAGATTCTCTCCACTGTACTTTGCGAGCCCATATCCTGTAAGTAGGATTCTAGGGTTTTAGATAGGGGACAGTTGATGAAACACACTACGCAATTGGCGTGCCCTGCTGTTTTTTTTGTTATTTCAGAAGCAGCAGAACATCATTTAAAAGACAACCCCCCTGTCTGAAAAACCACTATCAAGACCATCAATCTGCCTAAGGAAGCCTGTACTAGAGACTGCCTTGTGGGCCTTCCAATAGATGGCGCCACTCCTCCAAAGCCATCTTGATTGCGAGGAGCTCACGGTTACCCACGTCATAATTCCGTTTTGCTGCGGAGAATTTTTTAGAAAAGAATGCACAGGGATGCAGTCTGGCCTGTGGGTTCTTCCTTTGGGATAAGATCGCCCCTGCCCCTATGTCCGAAGCATCCACCTCGAGAGTGAAGGGTTGTGCTGGATCAGGATGCACCAAGATAGGTGCTATGACAAAGGCTTCCTTGAGAACCTGAAAAGCCATGATGGCCTCGGGGGACCACAGTGCGGGATTGGCGTTCTTCTGAGTGAGGGCTGTGATGGGTGCGACCAGCGTGGAGAAATTCTTTATGAACCTGCGGTAATAGTTGGCAAAACCTAAGAACCTCTGTACCACTTTCAGAGAGAGGGGTCGGGGCCAATTCAAGACAGCTTCAACCTTGGTAGGATCCATCGCGAGTCCTGTGTCAGAGATTATGTAACCCAAAAATGACGTGGATGACTGGTGGAACTGGCATTTTTCAAGTATGGCCAACAATCGGTTCTCCCATAACCTCTGAAGTACTTGTTTGACGTGCCGAGTATGTTCCAGGGGATTCTCCGAGAATATAAGAATGTCGTCTAGGTAGACCACCACGTGTTGATCCAGCAGATCTCTGAAGACGTCGTTAACGAAATCCTGGAAGACGGCTTGCGCGTTACAGAGACCAAAGGGCATCACGAGGTACTCATAGTGCCCATCACGCGTGTTGAAGGCCGTCTTCCACTTATCTCCCTTACGAATCCAAACCAGATTGTAGTTTCCACGGAGATCCAGCTTTGAGAAGATAGTGGCGCCTTGTAACTTGTCGAAAAGTTCGGCAATCAAGGGAAGAGGATACTGATTCTTGACAGTCACCTTGTTGAGACCACGATAATCAATGCAAGGACGAAGTGTGCCGTCCTTTTTCTTTACAAAAAAGACGCCTGCTCCTGCCGGAGAAGAAGACTTACGAATGAAGCCTCTCTGGAGGTTCTCCTGTATGTAAAGTTTCATCGCCTTGGTCTCGGGGGGGGAAAACGGGTAGGTACATCCTCTGGGGGGAATCGCGCCAGGAAGAAGGTCGTTCGGGCAATCGTAGGCGCGATGGGGTGGTAATTCCTCCGGCTGAATTTTGTCGAAGACATCTCTGAACTCCCAGTAGGCATCCGGAAGGAGGGGATTCTTGGATTCCGGATGTGTGGCACCTACTAGGGCTTTAGGCGAAACCAGACAAATGTCTTGACACCGATCTCTCCAGGTGAGGGGTTGTGACTGGAGCCAGTCGATCTGGGGATTATGGTGCTGGAGCCAGGGAAGACCTAATATCACGTCTACAGCCAGCGTGTGGATGGCATCCAACTGAATTAGTTCGGAATGGTGTCCCGTCATCTTAAGACGGAGGGGAATGGTCTGATGTGAAATAAATGCGGGTTGCAAAGGCCTACCGTCAATGGCTTCTAGGCCTACGGGCCAATCCTTGGCTACCAGAGGGATCTGGTTCTTCTCCGCCAAAGAATCGTCGACAAAATTCCCACCAGAACCGGAGTCTAGAAAGGCCCTTGTGGTGATGTCCCCAAAGTCCCCTGATAGGGTTATAGGAAGAAGTATCTTGGATGGTAGTTTGGGAGAGGAAGGAGAGGTTACCATGCCCAGTGTAGTTCTCCCAGTACTCACTGGGGGCTGGCGTTTCCCGACTTGGAAGGACAGGTACTCACCAGGTGTCCACTATTTCCGCAGTAAAGGCAGAGTCCCGCCCGACGGCGACGTAGTCTTTCCGTTAACGAAAGGCGAGTTCCATCCAGCTGCGTGGGTTCTTCGGAAGATACGGCGACGGGCTCCCCTGGAGTTGTATGTGAGGAGAAAGTGGGTTGAGTACCTTTTTGGCGCTTTCCCTTCTCTGTTCTTCGCTCCTGGAGCCGCTGGTCCATACGGATACAGAGCGCGATGAGTTCCTCCAATGATGTAGGGCGCTCCAGAGCGGCCAGCTCGTCTTTGAGGGAGTCATTCAAACCCTGCCAAAACACTGCGGTGAGTGCTTCATCATTCCACCTTGTTTCTGCCGAAATAGTGTGAAACTCCAGTGCGTAGCGAGCCACCGAGCGATTTCCCTGCGAAACATTGAGGAGAGAAGAAGCGGCAGTTTCCCTCCTACCTGGTGTATCGAACACCTTCCGGAATTCATCACAGAACCGGTCCAGGCTGGAAGTCAGATCCGGGCGATGCTCCCATATGGGTGTAGCCCAGGCCAGGGCGTCATCGGTCAGCAGCGAGTAAATGTACGCGACCTTGGAACGAGGAGTAGGAAAATAAGAGGGTAGACGTTCAAATTGGACGGAACACTGCCCCAGGAAGCCACGACATGCTGAAGGCTCTCCCGAATAGCGATTGGGAGAAGGTAGACGAGGTTCAGGAGGTTGAGTCAGAGGTACCGGCGGGGAGAAGATAGGAGCAGGAGGAGCGGCAGCAGTCTCGGGAGAGGACAGAAGGGATTTGAGTTGCCCTGAAATGGTACCCAGGGAGTTTTGGAGCAGTTCCATACGCTGGTTATTTTGGGAGAGACAAGTCTCTACTTCCTTGAACAGGCCATCGTGTTCACTTAAGCGTCGACCCACCTCGGCGGAGTCCAGGTCTGTTGGGCTGAGCATAATGGCACGGGAATATAGGAGTGCTCACCACAAACCGGACTGGACCACGAGGCCGAGGCGGGGATACAGGAAAACCACCGCCCTACAGCCGCGTGAGCGGGTCCGGTTAGCAGAGTCATGTAGATAGCCTGGTTCGGGACAGGAGAGTGTAGAGTGGTAGAGGTACTTGCCAGATCCGGGGTTGGAGAGATCAAGAGTAGTCGGTGTCCAAAGCCAAAGTCGAGGAGAGGAGAAGGTAGAAGTCCGTAGGGCGAGCCGGGGTTCGAGTGTGCCAGAGATCGGGTGTCCAGGTTCAAGCTAGTGTCTGTAACGGAAGACAAGAGCAGACTGCGAAGTAGCTTGTAGCAAGCACAACTATCAGCTCTGGGCTGGTAGCACTATATACTGACAGGAGCCAATGAGAACCCCCAGCGCTGATGTCAGATGAAGGTAGAGCGCTGATAGGCTGAGGCAGGATGCAGGACAGGTGGGAACGGAACAAGTACATTGGCGGCAGTGGAGATGGACATGGTAGCGCGCACAACGCGCGTGACGGAAGGGGCGGGTTGAGTTCACCGGGATGAAAAGCAGGAACTGTAGACGCGCGCACGGGTCTACCACGGCGTCGCGCATGGGCAGCAGGAGCTGCAGGAAGAGAAGGGAGAGGAGGGGGACCACGTGACCGGGTGCCGCGCGCCCCGACAGCGGAGGTAAGAGCCGCAGCGGGCGCCGTGGGTAGCGGCATTACAGTGACATGTATAACATCATATAATAAATTGTAGCACAGTTCAGTAACATGTTTGATAAGATGTGAGCTTCTCCTTTAAGAGTTGAGTATAGGATTTTCCCTTGACACATCATCACATGATGAGTAATGTGACACGCAAATGATGAAAACAAATAAAAGTACAATATTATGCAAATAATAAACGTAAGGTGTGACACAATGAAGTGAATGACCCCCACACTGTAATGCTAAACACATTTGTTTTATGAGCAAAAGAACGTAAACAGTACTATAATGTTATACGTCCCCGCTCCATTGACTCCATTGATGTACAGATGAGTTTTTTTTTCTAAGTGCCGTTCCGGCAACCTTAGCGATCGTTCTCCCCTCCAACTTGCCAACTTTAGTTGGCGGTACAAATTGGCGAAGAACTCTCAATTTCTTAGTGCCGATCAGCACCGACAAGTTGATTTTGCAACTTGCATACAGCCAAATTAAAAAAGTGGCGAAAAGTGCCGAAAACCGGCTTATCGCCAGGCGAATGGCCATAAAAATTTATTGGGAACGAAAACTGCCGAAAACGAGCACTTATCGGCGCTTACTGAATCTCAAAGCCAATTTTGGCGGGAAAATGGTGAAAAATGCCTTATCGACGCTTACTGCAAGAGGCCCTAGGTGATTATTTCCCTTTTTTCTGCCCCATCCTTTTGTTTACTGCCTGCAACTGCCTCAGTCTATGAGAATCCCGGCAGTCTTCCACGTCTCATTATTGAAACCTGTTTTCCAAAGCTCTCAGTTCCCTGACATCTCACTCAGACCCCCACCTGTCATTGTGCAGGGCCAAGAGGAATTTGAAATTCAATCCATAAAGGATTCTAGATACTCCAGAGGAGTTGTCCAATTTCTCGTACACTGGAAAGGTTTTGGACTGGAAGAACGCTCATGGATACCCCATCATCAAATCCATGCTCCCGGCTTGTTGAGGAGGTTCCACACCAGGTTCCCACACAAGCCTTATGGGAATTGTCCTGAGGCCGATCCTAAAGGCGGATGGGTACTGTAAGGAATCAGGGAACACTTCCTTTGCAACGTGTTCCCTCCTTACCTGTCTCTGCGCAGACCTCCGCTCTGGCCCCTGCTCTGATTATAGAGCGCTCGCGCACTCGCAGCTCTTCTAGTGCTACCATGAAGCTTGGCTCCGTTCCCCCGGATGCACCACGCTTCTCTTGCGTGCAAGGCGCTTGTGAAGTCTTTCACCGCTCAGCAGCTGCGAGGCAACTAATTCATTGCCACTTGTCTCCTGCAGCCTATCTTGCAGTTTTGATTCTACGTATACCGACCCGGCTTCACTACTGAACCTTCTATGGATATTGACCTCGACTTACCCTCGACTATGTGTACCTCTCCATCCCAGACCATGGCTTTTGGATACTCTACCATTCTCCCATCTCCAACCCCATACCACGGGTTAACGGACTCCCAACATTCTGATCTCTCCATCCCAAGAACTCGGCAAGTATCTGGACTAACCCACTCTCTTTTTTAGACCAAACAATGATAAAATTCGGATTTAGGGGCCCGTTCTTAGAGGGTGTTAAGGCTCTTTACAAGACGCCCACAGCGTCTGTCAAGCTTCTAGGAGGAGACTCAAGCTCCATAAAAATTAAAAATGGTACCAGACAGGGCTGTCCTTTGTCTCCGCTTCTTTTTGCATTGTCGATTAAGCCCCTCGCAGCAACAATTAGAGACAAAACTAATATAAAAGGAATCGAAATTGGAGGGACTTACAAAATGTCCTTATTTGCAGATGACAGTAAACTAACATTGGCCAACCCATTGACATCCCGCCCAAACTTGCAATCCCAAATAGACCAATTTGGCAAAGTCTCAGGGTACATAATTAACAATGATAAGTCAGAAGCCTTGAACTTATCTCTTATGGCCCCAGAAATCAAGTTGCTACAAGCAAACTTATATTATAAATGGAGCACCTCAAATATTAAATATTTAGGTATACAGACTGCCTAGGTATATAGCTGACTAGGTATATAGCTGCGGCTTGGAATAAAATTAATGCCCCATCCAAACGAACTGTAGTCAGAAGAGTGAATGATGTCAGACTCGTGGAGAAACTCTCAGCACAACCCAGTCACAAAATGGAACAATTTTATATAACATGGGAGCCATGGCCACAGAGCTAAGAATTGGGAATTAACTTAAATAAAAACAGGAACAGGTTTCTAGGACAGAGATAGTAGTGGCTGGGGACCTGGTGGGCGGGGATAGGGGGGGACTAATTCTTCTCCCTCCCTTCCCTCTCTATCCCGGTCCCATGAATATCCTCTCTACCCTTCCCCCCTCCTCCTACATCTTCTCCCACTTATCTCTTCTCCTTCTTTTCCTCTCTCTATTCTTTCATTTGTCTCTACAGGGATATGCAAGAGGACTCTGCCTTGCAAAGAAAAATTGAAAAAGGGTTCATGGTTTAATGAATCTCTGGAATCAGTAGAGATACAGCTGGTTCTGTTTGAGTACAAGCTTCTGGTCCTATGTATAGCCCTGGTAGGTTTTGGGCTATTATTCTTTCCTCCTCCTGGGAAATAATCCCTGGTAAGGGCAGATTTGCCAGGAGTTAAAATGGGTTTGCCCCAACCACTGTGATTCAGTTGGTCAGAGAAGGTAGTGCTCATGCTTAGTGTCAATTGAAGGAACAGGGGTGGGACTACTGGATCTGTACTAAAAGGATTACCCCTTCCTGTTTAGTCAGTATGTGAGAGTCAGAGTTCAGTATTCCTCTCTAGCCTTGAGAGAGGTGGTTCTTCTGCAGTTAAGAAAGAGGACGGTGGGTTCAAATTAAGCTACCAGGGCTCTGGTAAGCTAACGGCTCTCCCTTAGGGGAGATACTATCTTGCTCCACCAAGGAGTGTGTCTAGAGATCATCCTGGTGGTGAACACCCTGCTGATGAAGTGCTGTGTGCTGTGCATTGACTGCTGCAGATCAGGACAATATAGAACCATTTTGTTTTACCTCCTGCCTGAGAGTGGAGTATATTGGGAGGAGAGGGAGATAACTCTTCTGCAGATACTCCACCCCATACACCTAGGGGCTGCACAAGATGGAGGCGCTGCACCATGAAGAAGAATTCGGGCTCAGCCCCAGAAGAAGCCTGTCCTGTTATCCCCCATGACATCGCGGGAGACCCAGGCCCTCCTGTTACCAGCAGGTATGCACCACCAAAGTCTCTATAGCCAGTATGAGAGTTCCCTGAGGAGGCCCAATGTGAGGTTGGACAGGGAGGACCGGCTACAGATGTATATAAAAAATGCTGTAAAGATACCCCCTTGAAACGCTGTTATATTACTAATTTGTTAATCCCTATGAAAACCAATAAAAAAGTTTGAAACAAAAAACACACTTGTATAGATATAACAGTTTTACTGCACAGACTAATAATAATATCACTCCAAAACATACACGCCTCGCAGGGCCGTACCCCTTCACCGTGCTCCCCTTTGCACCGTGTCCTCACTCTCATGGGGTTTACCCCCAAGTACAAAAATGCCCCTGAGCACCCAACACTCTGGTGTCCACGGAGTCGATCACCCTCCCACTGTCCCACTAGCCCACGTATGGTTGGTGCACTTGGTGAGATGAGATACCAGCCAGATGTGTCCACACCTGGGCGTGTAAGGATGAATATGGGATCCACGGATCCGAAGTGATGAACTGCGATGTCTCCGCCTCTACGTTGGGTGGGTCCCGCGTGGATTGTACCACCTTAGAGTCTCTGTGGTCATAGATGGATGATCTGGTCCCAGATCACCCTGGTCCAGGATGCAACCACATCCTGGCTTTGTCCCTATGCTCTGGTTCTACAGGGCAGTGTCCCTGCCACAACAACAAGCTACACAGGGGAGTCGGGGCTGAGATGGGGCCTAATAGGGGATATCTGGCCTATTGCCGATGCCACAGACACCTGCACATAACTCTTACCCCTTCCTTGTCCCAACTCCAACTGGCGTGGCTCATGGGATATGTAGTCCCTGCTTGGAGCCTCTTCCTATTGGCCGCCATCCGTGCGCTTGTCCTACGAATGTGCAGCATCTCGCGCATGTGCAATTGCCTCCAAGATGGCAGTGCCCTGCAAAGGGAGCCGCCAGCGACGCGATCGCCATCGCAACCTTCCTGGCACCTCCGGAACCTGCTCCATGCCTCAGCTTCTACCCACAGCCCTCCCTGCACCCTCCCAATCCTCTGTTGTCGGTCACAGCCGCAGCAGCAGGTAAGGGAATGAATGGGAACCCGGGGGGAACCAACGGGGTAAAGGGAGGCCAGAGGGAGACCCATGCTATACAGCTCTGCACACATCTCTAACACAAAGATACGCCCTTTCCTCTGTTGCTCGACTGATAAAACTCTGACACAGGCCCTCATTCTCTCCCGTCTCGATTACTGTAACCTCCTGCTGTCCGGCCATCCTGTCTCTCACCTATCTCCCCTATAATGTATCCTAAATGCTGCTGCCATAATCACTCTACTTTTTTCGAAAATCTGTCTCAGCGTCTCCCCTGCTGAAATCTCTCTCCTAGCTTCATATCAAATCCTGTATCACATACAATTCTCCTCCTCACTTTTTTTCCCAACATTATATTTTATTGAATTTTCAAAAGGTACAGACATTTTTGCATAAATGATAAAACACGCAATTTGCTCTGTAGCTTTTCCATATCCATTCCAGGCTCCAGAGGCAGGCTAGCAGAGAAGGCATTTTGGCATACTGAGTCTCTATTTTTACCCAGCAACAAAGGGCCGGGTCCGTGTTCCACATTACTGCCTGTTTAAGTTGATCGGCTAGGTAGTATTTATATAGGTCTGATACCCCCAGACCTCCTCTAGATCTTGACGCCAACAGGACCGATATCGCGACTCTGGGTCTCTTGCCCTTCCAATTGAAGTGGAACAATCTGTTTTGTATGTTTTTCAGATCAGTGCCCGGAACGTGGATCGGGAGTGTTTGAAAAAAGTATAACATTCTTGGGAGTATATTCATCTTGGCAGTTATCATCCTCCCGATCCATGAAATCTGGTAACCTTCCCACTTTATTTGACATCTCTCCACGAGATTTCTACAATGTTCCCTCCCCGGGAATAGTTAGATTATTCTAGCTATTTACCTATTGGTAGTCCTACCTAGTCATTTGACTATGTATACGTAGCCATTTTCATTTCACTCCACTGATGAGTAGTATTATGCATCCTATTGACTTCACTGGCCTCTCCACCTTTGCACCCATCCTTAGCATCGTCCCCCGCATACCAGTTTGTTATGTGGGTGTGTACCCATTGTATGGTCTCTGTACAGTTCCTTGATAGGAGAGTTTCGACAGGGTTATGTCACCATTTGTACTTTCCATCCTGAGCCTCTTATTTGGCTGTGGGTGTATTTATACTGACTTGTTAATTGCTTATCTGCACTTATCATTATTTAGCTGGACCCTTCCAGCCGGTCCTGGTATGATTACTATCAATAACTGTGATTTATGTGACTGTGACTTATCAGCATATACTTCATTAGCTACTGCGACAGGCACTCTATTTTAGTAGACCTCTCCAGCATTTACTGGTAGTGTTATCACTTATACTTGTCTTTTCTTGGGTCTGAGACTCATCAACATGCACTGATTCAGCCTTTGCGATAGGCAGCTCAGCTGGCAACTATTGGGTTAATATTTCCCGGACGGTTGCCATGACGACCAAAACGCTACTTAATGTGCATGCCTCTACCTTTGAAAAAGCGCAAACACGCGCAAAACGTGCGTCAGGTGACCGGAACGGCGTGACGTCACTCTGCTGAACGGACGCTATTCACAAGCGTGCTACTGTCTCCACGAGGCCAGCTGCTGCTACTATGTCGGAGACTGTCTCTGCTGCCCGGTAGCTGCCTCACGGGATCCTACTCTCACTCATCCTGACTGTTGGACCGAGTAGAGCAACCTGAGTCATGTACTGCATTTCAAGCTAAGTGTATCCCCTTACTTGTCACTACGTGTGGTTTCTCCACAGACACTACATGTTACTTTGCCTGGTAGAGGTATTATGTCTCTTGTACATTGGTGCATTAGCAACGGTTTTACCATGTAAATGGGCAACATTGTGATACTTAATACCTGTATGGGATACCATTATGCAGTTGCTATTAAAAGTTGCTATTTTATGATTACATGTGTGATTAAAGGTTTTTAATTAACTAACCATATCATTTTACTTATTGACCCGAGTGCATTCAAGGGGGAATCTTTTTGTTCTGTGTGTATCCATTAACCTTCCCACTGATTTAGATCCTTTTTGATCCTTTCCCATAACTTCGAGTAGTTATCCCGGTATAAATCCCGATAGTGTCTTGACACATTAATTCCCAGATATTTAATGTATGAAGAGCACCATCTATAGCTAAAATTTAGTTTAAGGTTTAGGGCCTCTGATTTGTCGCTGTTTATTTTATATCCTGATACCTTTCCGAAATCCGTCAGTTCCTTTTGAAGGTTAGGAAGGGAAGTTAGGGGTTTAGTCAAAGTTAGAATGATATCATCAGCGAATAGGGAAATTTTGTAATGTTCTTTATCGATGACAATACCCTGTATATTCGGGTTGTGCCGTATTTTGGTCGCTAGTGGTTCGATCATGAGGGCAAAAAGAAAGGGGGATAGGGGGCATCCTTGCCGTGTTCCATTCCTAATTTGGAACCTCTCGGAGTCTCCGCCTGTTAGTCATACCGACACAGACGGGTTTTGATAAAGCGCTCGGACTCCCTCTAAGAACGAGTCCCTGAACCCAAATTTTATCAGCGTTTGGTCTAAAAATAGCCAATCAATTCTGTCAAATGCCTTCTCTGCATCTAGGCTCAATAACATTGCCTTTGAACCTGTCTGATGGGTATGGTCAACTATATTAATTATCTTGCGGGTATTGTCTGAGGCCTGACGGCCCAGGACAAACCCGACCTGGTCTGTATGTATTAGTCTCGGGAGGATAGGATTAAGTCTGTCCGCCAAAATTTTGCTATACAATTTAAGGTCGTTGTTCAACAATGAGATTGGGCAATAACTTCCGCATTAGGTGGGGTCCTTCCCTTCTTTGAGTATTATAGCCAGATTAGCGGACGACATTGAGGGTGGGATAGGACTTCCTTCCAGAAATGAGTTGAACAAGTTCAATAAGTGAGTGGATAAGATGGGTAGAAATTTCTTATAGTAGGCATTTGTGAAACCATCAGGGCCCGGCGTTTTGGCGTTTTGGAAATTTTTGATGCCTTTACGGCAGCCTCCAATTCTTCTATCGTTATTTTTGCATTCAGTCTAATGTTTTCTTCCTCAGTTAGTGAGGGGAGCTCGCAGTCGTCTAAATAGTCTATAGCTGACGATAAGTCAATTGTACTAGGGTTAGCAGAGCGAGCCCTCAGGTTATATAATTTGGTGTAAAATTTGGTGAATTCCTCTGCTATTTTTTTCTCATTGTATAGTATCTCACCAGAGTTATTCTTAATCGCCGTTATTTGTGACCTTTTTTGTATTCCTCTTAGCTTACTAGCAAGAAGTCTATCGGCCTTGTTCCCTTTGTTATAGTACCTCTGACCCGTCCATTTGAGAGCCTTTTCTACATTTTCCAATTGGATTAATTTGGGAGGGGGGGGAGAAAAGGGGAGGGTGGGGGAGAGGGTGGGGGAGAGGGGGGGAGAGAGAATAAGGGGGGGTTGCATCATTGGTAGAGGTACCTTTCAAGCATTGTATTCTTTACATTTGATTGTTAGCAAGATTTTCACATCCACATGTTCACATATTCAGATTTCCCGATCACCTTTTATTTAAATATGATTTTGTGAGTCTACGGGGGGGGGGTGAGAGATAAGACCAGGGGGGGACGAGGGGTCGGGAGGGGTATGGGTGGTGGGACGGGGAGGGGTGCGGGTGGTGGGGGGGGGGTGGGGGGGAACATGGGTGGAGGGTGACCTTTGTCTTAAACTTCTAGTGCTCAATAGCAACGTTCTGCTTAACACTTAACCAGGGGAATTCGCATAACTTGGGGTAACTGGGGTAGTACTAGCTAACTGAGCCTAAGTATGGCTCTGCACTACAGATCCTGTCCAATCGATGTCCTCGACAGGTGTTGCCGGGGTGCGGCGGTCTGGATTTATAATGTCCTGAGGTGCTGCCACACTTCGTGACGGGTCCCGGGAAGTACAGCAGCTGCCTCTTCGCAACTCGGGGGATGGTGCGCCGGGCCCCCCTCAGCCGAGGGGAGAGAGGCGAAGAGGGCCTGTTGTGGAGTGCGTCTCAGTAGCAGCTCGGGTATTCCTCGTGGCAGGGCCTCTCCGGAACACTTAGTCCCTTGTGGTGGGGAGCCGACAGCCGGAAGCGGTCAATCCTGGAGGGCATTGTTAGTTGTGGCCTGACCGATGGGCGCCAGGACCTCCTCTAGGTAAGTGAGGCGCCCCATGACGCCATCTTGTCACCTCGAAAAAGTTTTTCCAGCTCTAGGAGGGCGTCGGAGTGGGTAAGTAACGTGGCAATAGCATCACTTATCTCGTGTTTGTCGTTGCTCTGCCAGCCTTTCCGAGGCTCTCACTGGCAGGTCTTCCATGTCACGGGTTCGGGACTCAGATGGTTCAGAGGCCTGGGGAGGCAGCAAGGTAAGGCCCAGGGCTTTCGCCATTTGGTCCATATCCTCGGGGTATTTAATTGTGAGGAATTTCCCCTCGTTATTTATAACAAGATTAAAGGGAAATCCCCACTTATATTTGATGCTCTTCTCGCGTAGAAGCAGTGTGAGGGGATGCATCTCCTTGCGGCGGTTGACCGTTAATTTCGACAAGTCGTTATAGACCTGGAGTGACTCGCCGCAAAACTGGACTGTGTCTCTCTCCCTGCACGCACCGATCAGTTTTTCTTTGGTGGAATAGCTGTGGAGCCGTACGATCACATCTCGTCTGCGGTTCACATCATCTGACCGCGACCCCAGCGCTCTATGTGCTCTGTCTATCTCCATATCGCGTTGATCCAAGTCTGCACATAGAAGGGAGAACAAGTCCATTAAGTACTCTTTTAGGTGGCCGGGCTGGACCGCTTCCGGGATGCCGCGGATCCTCAGATTCTGGCGGCGATCCCGGTTTTCTTGGTCCTTTAGTCCATCACGCAGTGAATGGATTTCCCGGCCCAGGCGGAATATTTCTTCGTCCACGTCAGCTTGATGTTTTAGGGCCTCCTCAAGTCTGTTCTCCAGTGTCGTGGTACGCTCTTGGAGGCCTTGTATGTCCTGTTTAATTGCCGTGACCGCTTCTTTAAGGTCAGCTTGCAAGGATCTGTGTAATTTAGCGTGTAGCTCTTCAAGAAATGTTTTTGTGATTCCCCCGTCCGGGGGAGGGTTTTCAGCGGGGCTTACAGGGTCAGGCAGGCCTTGTTTGCCTCGTGCGCCTGGCGGAGATCCGCCATCTTGGTTTTTTTCCCCCGCTTCAGCGCTCTGCCTCGCGGGAGTGAAATACCTGCCAACCCCCTGGGCCGGTTGGTTTTTCCCCTTGTTTGACATGCCGCAGGGTTTCAGAGGTAAGAGGGGACCTTTAGGGAATTTTTTGCCGGACGAAAATTGCCTTTATTAGGTGTTTATTTGAGCGGGTCTCCGGAGCTCTCCCTTCACCCGTCTGCTCTGGTTGACGTCATCGGCACGCCCACCTGACCTCTCTGATGCCCATTCTTTTAACTTTTTTCCCAAGGACTGCAAGAGTTTAGGATAATTTGCCTTATATAGCAATTTTACTTCCTTGGTCAAATTAACTCCTAAGTACTTAATTGCTTTGGGTTGCCAATTAAACTTAATCTCTATTCGTTTTTCTGTATCTTTTGGGAGATTTAGACTCATGGCTTCAGATTTTGTCCGATTTATTTTGAAACCTGATATCCTATGAATTTTTTCCAGCAGGTAAAAGAGGTTGGGTAGAGAGACCAGGGGCCTGAACAGCGTCAGGATGACATCATCCGCATACAATGCTGTCTTATGTTTCTGGGAATTAATTTGAATCCCTGTAATGTCTATGTTACCTCTAATCCGGACTGCCAGTGGCTCCATGCATAAGGCGAACAACAAGGCCGATAGGGGGCAGCCCTGTCTTGTGCCACTCTTGATTTTAAGAAATCCTGACGGGAATCCCTTATGAACTACCCGTGCCATAGGATTCGTATATAGTGCTTTGATTGCCCTCAATACTCCCCAAATCTAAACGCTACAGCGTGGCATCAAGGTACGGCCAGTCTATTCTATCGAAGGCTTTCTCTGCATCGAAGCTTAAAATAATTCCTGGGATCTTGTTGGTATTTATGTAATCTATAATATCAATAACTCTTCTGGTATTATCGGCCGCTTGTCTACCTTTAATGAAACCAACTTGATGCGGGTGAATCAGCCTGGGTAGAATAGTACTCAATCTATTGGCCAGCAATTTCGAGTAAATTTTTACATCCGAATTAATCAGTGAGATCGGCCTATAGCTTGGGCAATTTGTGGGGTCCTTACCCTGTTTATGAATCACGAGATGGATGCCTGCAGCATCTGGTCTGAGAAAGACCCCCCTTGCAGAACATTATTATACATCTTTAACAAATAAGGTGTCAGGATCCCAATATATTTTTTTGTAATATAAATGAGAATCCATCTGGGCCCGGTGCTTTTGCAGGTTTCAAATTATTAACAAGCTCTTGTAGTTCTTCCACTGTAAACTCCTCCATGAACTCCCGCTCCAACCCCGTCAACCTTGGCAAATCAGAGTCTGCTCGAAAACTCTCGTGCCTTACTAATGTAATGGGTATTCCCCCCCCCCACAATCGCAGATACAAAGTGGGTGCAGAGAACATACAGTGTTACCAGGTGTGGTGCGTATACCTGTCAGGCTCACAGGAGGTCTGAGCCTCCGCCAGTGAGAGCCTGGGGTGAATCCTCGGGAACGTTTCTTGGTTTCAGCGCCTCCACCTATGTAGGATTCTATGGGAATGTAGAATGACCCTAACATAGGAACCCACCCAGAAAACACATACACCAGTATTATGGATAACAGGTTTACTGAGTGAACAAAGAATACTCTTACATCATCTTATAACATTATAACATCACCACATTATACGGGTGTCCCTATCTAGAGGAGACACTCACTCTTGCGTCTCGCAGGACGCTTCCCCCTACACCGGGTGATCCCAACCCGTGTCCAACAATCCCCTCACACTGTCCCACGCTCTTAAAGGGATAGGATATAGGTGACTGCGCAGTCACTAACTGATAGAACGGTTGGTGCACTTGTTGACAAAAGGGGTTACCTGCCGAGTGCTCCTGAACTCGGGCCTGCAGCACTTCGAAAAGGATCTGTTGATCTGGATCCCGTCTGATCCGGTGGTTCCTTGCACGGGATCCGCCAAGGCAATTCCACCCTGGTGACAGTCTCTGTTGGCGCAGACTTGGGGAGCGCAGCGTCCGCTGTGTCCCTATCTATCCCACTACTTGACACGGTCCCTAACCTAGGGCCTGTCCCTGTAGCACCACAAACTGGGGAGTGAGGACCTCTCTGGGACCTAAGGGGTTAATAGCCTGCTCCGCTCCCCTAACCCTTCCCAGTCCTTACTCTAACTATATAACTAACCCTCGCAGACTCACGCTGCAATCTACTGGGTGCGTGAGCAACCGTGCTACACAACACTGTGCCTGCCTGTCAGACCTCACAGCACTGACAGCCGTGACTCTGACATGACAGCACTCACACTAACTAAGGGCAGGGTCCCTATCTCGGGCCATCCCTTAGTCATTACCCACTACCTCTAGTGGGGAGTTGGGGCCAACCTGGGATGTGGGTACCTATCTGGGTGCAGGAGCTGCACTCGCTCCCCGCACCCTTCCTTCCCTCACAGCTCCCCAGCTCCAACTGACTAGCGTGCTGCAAGCTAACAATGTATCTAATCGATCCTGCAGAGTCATCCTCTAGCCCTATTGGCTCCCTGGTGTCACGTGGGGCATACAGAGGCTCATAGGACTTGTAGTCCCTGCTCAGAGCCTTCCCTGGTAGGCTAGGGCTTCACGGGCTTTTGTTGTCCTGACCTGCGCCTGGGGCTGCCTCAACCTTTCCCTGACTAGTCCTGCCGTCGACTTCTCCCTTACTCTGGGGCCTTACCTGGGCATGCTCGATCACTGCGCATGCGCGAGTCATTATGCAATGGCGGCGCCCTCACCGCCTTGCTCCGGGAGCGCCGGGATCCCTGTAACACGCGTGCGGCCTTGGCAACCGGCCGCACGCGTCCCCGGCAACCCTCGAGCCGGGACCTGACCGCCCTCACCTCTCAGATCGCCTGACGGGGCCGCCACTGGACTCGGTGGCACCCGCGATCGGCAGCTAGGTGAAGGGGGGCGGACACTCTGGGGAGACCTGGCTAAACTAGTGTTGGCGCTGTGTTTCACCTTCTTCCCATCATACAACCCTTCATAATATGTTCTAAACTCCTCAACTATGTGTTTGGGATTTGAGGTTAACTTTTAACTTTCCTTCTCTAGTCCTGATTGCGTGAATTGTATAATTTGTTTGGGAGGCGCTTTATCAAAGAGACTATAGACCCTAATGGTGTTTCACCTGCTTTAGTAGTAAACCTCCTCTGTCCCGCCCCCACGTCGGACCAATCACTAATCACGCAACACAGATGGAACAGAATGCATATAATCATGGTCATCTCCCCTAGGTGCAGAAAACAGAGGAGTGCTACCGTAATGGCCCTAGTTGATGTACATACGGCATATGCATAGTGCTACCGTAATGGCACTAGTAAATGCGCATACCATATGCACATAACAAATGCCTGTCACACTTACAATGCTAAGCATAGAGCAACAAATAAACGAGCAAAGGGAACAGGGAAAAGATGTGGCAAACAATTATAAAAAGTACATAATCAGGTCTCATATGTTTAAAAATCTTCGTAATAGTGCATGAAGTTGTAATCTAGTATATATTATAATATAAATCATAATAGTTAGGTAACTTGTACTAAATTCATTTAGATGCACATATTGTATAGAACCATTTCTCCAGTATATTTGCCTTAAGTTTGTAAAGATCGGGAATATAGACTTACACAAGAACGAATAAAACAGAGCTACTGTATCACTTGATACATAACAACAGCCCCAGCCATCTGAAGACATGAGGCTATTGTATTAACTAACTAGTGCTTCAAGTATTAAAACTAAAGTTGTCTGAAATATTTGAAACTACTTAGTATGTCATACTACTGTAGATACTGCCTAGTCCAACCTCTTAAATCCTAAAGTAATGGGGAGATGGCACAGTCCCAACTTCTTAAGAGCCTTTCTTATTTTGAAATAGAGGATCTCTGATGAATCTTGCAGATCCAATATCAGGACTGGAAATAAAAAATAAAGAGTTAGATATATGAGATAGCGAGGGGAGGGTAAATGCAGGAAGGAAAAGGGAACAGACTGAAGCACAAAATAGGAACTCTGTAAAAAGTGATACAATTCCCAGTCAGTATTGATACCATTAGGTGAGAGGGTGTCTAATTGGAAGATCCAGTGCATTTCTCGTTGATTAAGGATCTTCTCACGGTCACCCCCCCCCCCCCCTTTCAGGTATTTTAATCGATTCAATTGCAAAAAAACTAAAGTTATTAATTCCGCCCTTATGACATTCAGTAAAATGTCGGGACACCGGGTGTATAATATCTTTCTTTTTTATTAAGCGGACATGCTCCATAATGCGTGATTTGAGGGCTCTAATGGGTCTCCCCACATAGCCCATTTTGCAACCACATTGTAAATAGTAAACTGTAAATTTGGTATCACAATTTATGAATGTGGTTAATTTATAATCTTTGTTAGCTTTTTTGTTAAAGATCAATTTTTGGGGGTTTAGCGAATTTACATATGGAGCAATGCCCGCATTGGTAGGAGCCCTTAAGGTCGCTCAACCTTGCCACCTTTTTAGTCTCTGGTCTATACATACTGGGTGATATATAAGAAGCCAATGTTTTCGCTTTTCTATACACAAATCTCGGACCCCCCTCAATGAAGGGTCCGAGATCGGTATCCCATTTAAGAATGTCCCAGTGTTTATTTTTTTAACTTCATTTGCCAATAAAGAAACCTTACTGCTACTATCCTGCCTGGGTGAGTTCTTTTTGGCTGTGCGACACCACTCGATTCCTGTTTGGATTGGAGCACGCCCTGCGGTTCAAGCACTCTACAAAGACAAAAAAGGCAGTGAGTAAAGCTACAATTTTCTTTGGTTGCATCACACAATCAAGTTATGCCATTGGCTACTATTCATATAATAGACTGTGGTTCTTCAATCAAGTAAAAGTATGTGATGCTGTTACAGTATACTCACTGACTTCACCTTCAAATTAGTCTTGTAAGAGGAACTGCTGTTTTATCTACCCTCAAAAACTGCTACATATATCTATGCTATATACCTCTGCTGTTGGTTTAGATGCAGTGTTTTGGGTCAACTGGGCAGTTTACCCTAGTAATCATCTTGTATAATTTGATTGTCTGTTGCAGATTTTGTTTGCTAGCATGGTGGAGGGTAAGAGTCAGAAGGAAAGGTGTAAGGAAGGAGAGAGGGAATAGACGAAGGTGGAAAGAGGAGGGAAAGAAGACAGGAGGGCCAAACAAAGAAAAGGTAGCACGGGTAGGTAGAATAGACACAGATTCCAGATAAGGGGGAAAAAGTGATTCACAGTCGCCTAGGTAAAAGGGGAGGTTGTAAGAAATCTAGCTAGTGGGCAGAGTTTATAAGAACAGAAAAGGGAAGATGATAGGTGGGTAGAGAACTCATTAAAAAAGTACGTTATACCAAACAATAGGATAACATGTAGGAATGTGCCGGGGGGGGGGGGGGCAGAAGCTCCTCCATCCGGGCAGTAGACTTGCGCCGACAACCTATGGGGACTGAGACTGCTAAACCCATAGGTGAAGACCCAGGGGAAGGGTGGCTCCAGGAGAGTGGGAGCAGTAGCCCCCCAGGTGGAAGAGGGAGAAGGGAAGCTTGTTGCTCCTGGGCAGTTGAGCTTAGGTCCAGAAAGATCAACTACGGCTCATTTCAGTTGTTGTTTATAGTGTTGGAATTGTTAGGTGTTTTGTTTTCCTTGTCTGTCCTTGTGTGTTCCCCCCCCCCCCCACCCCTGTCCCCCAAGTTGTTGGTCACTGCCCTAAGCGGACGCAAGGCACGAAGAAAATTGGAGGTGGCAGATCTCTGGGCGGGACCCGAAAGTGCGTACGCAGAGGGTAAGCAGATTCACTAAAGCATTAACATGGCAGTAACATGGGTGTCACACAACGTTAAAGATTTTAACAGCCCTCAGAAACGACGCATTGCCTTTAAGGAGTATAGAACTAGAAAAGCAGATGTGATATTTCTACAAGAGACTCACTTCAGCACTAGAAATAACCAGAGTTTCTTAGACGGACACTTTCGTCAGTTCTATCTGGCCTCAGTGGCAGAGAAAAAAAAAAGGAGTGGCAATACTGTTCCACAATAATTTGCCGTTTAAGGTGGAAAAAATCAAAAGGGGCATAGACGGTAGATATCTTATCCAAACAGGGACGGTGCATGGGTGCAAATTGACAGTAGCATCGGTATACGCCCCATGCGAAGAAAATCCTCAATTTTTTAGGACATTCTTTGCACAGCTGGATAGGGTGGCGGAAGGGAGCATAGTAGTAGCAGGAGATTTTAATAAACATTTAGACCCGACATTGGACGGAAACAAAGAAGTAGAATCAAGAGAGGAGGAGTAGAAGCTCTCCGTCAGAGTACTAGGGACAGACAACTTGTAGATATTTGGATGGAACAGCACCCAGGAGAAAGGGGATTTAGTTTTTACTCGCACCCACATGACAGCTACAGCAGGACCGATTACTTATTTGTGTCGAATAGACTGGTCCCGCAGATCTCCTACACAGGAATCTATGATATTTCATGGTCGGATCATGCACCAATAGAGCTGCGGTGTTCTCAAATCAGGCTAGCTAGCCCGGGGGCAAACTGGAAACTCAATAAATCATTAATTAAGATTCCAGAGATCGCACAAACCGTACGAAGTGAGATCTCACAATTCTTTAAAACAAACATGGGCGAGGGGGGCGTGTCCGGCACGCCAGAGAACATGGACGTGTGAGAGCTGAGCTCCACAGGCCCCAACATATAACTTGACTTACGAACACCCTTCAACTCACCCCCCGACCCTAAAAAAAACTAACTCCTACCAAATAAACACCCCGCGATGACTGCCAAACAAAGAGCGACGCCGGGCCAGGGCGCAATTAACTTCTTTCCGCAATCTCAGCGGAGCTTGGAGCTCTCCCCGAGAAATCAAGATGGCGCCGGGCAAAGCACCGCACGAGGCCCTAAGCAGCAGGCCGCGGCTAAAGAGCAAAGAGAGCCAGCGCAAACCCCAGAGTCTCTCCCCACGAGAGAATTCATGCAAGACCTGATGTCAGGCATGCTGGATAAGCTACATGTCTCTATTCAACGAGACCTGAAAGCAGCCGTCACGGAATTGAGGCTTGAGATAGCGGGTCTCACGGAGCGAACGACGGCGCTGGAAACGAAAATGGAGGATTCCCTCCAAACACAAACAACCACGGATAATGAAATCTACCGACTGGGCATGGAGATTAACTTTCTAAAAGATAGCCTGGAAGATCAGGAAAACCGTGAGAGAAGGCAAAATCTGAGGATCCGCGGAATTCCTGAGACAATCCTGCCAGATCAACTCCAGCCATACCTCCTAGGGCTCTTCTCAACGCTATGTGCAGACCTGGACAAAAAGGACCTCGAGATGGACAGAGCCCATCGAGCCCTCGGGCCCAGGTCAGATGACCCGCATAAGTCCAGAGACACCATAGTCAGGCTGCACCATTATCTCACCAAAGAGAAGGTGATGTCAGCCTGCAGGAAGAAAGACCCCCTCACATATCAAGACGACCACCTACAGATATACAATGACCTAGCAAAACAAACCATCAATAAAAGAATGGAACTTAAACCCCTGACCATCCTCCTCAGAGAAAATGAGATTAAGTATAAATGGGGGTTTCCATTTAAGCTGATCGTTGTCAGGAATGGAAGGACCCACATTGTCAGACACCCCACTGAGATGGCAAGAATGGCGAAGGCAGTGGGACTATCCCCCCCTCCATCGTGGAGTGCTGACCCACATGATAACCAAGACCAAGAGAACGAAGGTCCTGCAGTGAGGGCATCCGAGTGCCTGGCAGGCCGAAAAAATAGAAAATAAAGCCTTAAAAACAAACCTTTCTCCCCCCCCCCCCATCAATCCCCGGGTCGCAGCAGCCGGCGGCCCAGAGTGCTCGGTCATATATAAAGCTGGCAACCTGACCCACCTCAGGTACGAGACCGGGCCCCCCCCCCAACAGAAAACTGTAAGTACATTACTGCTATGAGCGGGGCCTCTAAGCATACGGGAATAAAACCTGTCTGCGCTGGCGACCCCTGAGCCCCCACAAATAAACTCCAGACCAGATGTGAGAACATCAACAAAAAGTGACATGTGCTTACCCTCATCCCTAAAAGTTTAAAGTTTAAAGTTAGTAGGAGTTATCAGTAAAGCTTCCCTTACCCCATCCTAACCCTTTCGCTCCCTGCTCCCACTCCCTCCACTCGCCCCCTAGCGTTTTCTCCTCCTCACCCCCCCCCCTCTTTTTCCCCGTCCCCTATCTTCCCTATCCCCGCCCCCCCCCTCTGCTCCCCTTCCCCCTTCCCCATCCATCCCTTACTAGTCCAAAAGGGAACGCTTTTATGCTCACTGATTCTGGAGCCCACCGCCATCTAGGACGGCGCCAACCAGCAGACTGAGTACAGAATGGACCCAAAGAAGCTCTAACTAGATCCACTGGTCTCAGGGACATTCATAGTACCCTGCACAATGTTTGACCAAATTGCAATCACATACACACATCATGCATTATACATAATGCAGCAGCTGCACTGATACAAATGTCCCCGCTGGTAGTCTGCCATACAAACTGTGGACTCTTCCCCCCCCCTCCCCCTTCCACCCCCCCCTCCCTTCCACCCCCCCCCTCTCCCTTCCACCCCCCTCCCCCTCTCCCTTCCTCCCCCCCTCCCCCTTCCACCCCCCCTCCCCCCTCTCCCTTCCTCCCCCCCTCCCCCTTCCACCCCCCCTCCCCCCTCTCCCTTCCTCCCCCTCTCCCTTCCACCCCCCCTCCCCCCCTCTCCCTTCCACCCCCCCTCCCCTTCTCCCTTCCGCCCCCCCCTCCCCCTTCTCCCTCCCACCCCCCCCTCCATCCTCCCCAGGAACACCCCCCCCCTTCCCCTCCCCAACCAGACTCGAAATCCAGACGGATATCCCCCCCCCCCATAATTACGGGCACCCAGTCCTCCCCCCCCCTTCCAACCCCCAACCCTCGAAGTGCTCCACTCCAAATATTACAATTAGGGTATCATAAGGGAATCAGTACAAATCCACAGGTTTATCTCAAAAGTGACCCATTGCGCTCACACTAATGAGACACATGTAATGTCTAAATGTCTATCCTATAGGCCCATGACTGCAAACACATGGATACTGCACGGCAACAAGCAATGTATAATGTATTATGACATGGTTTGAGCATGCTTAAATATGGAACAATGTGTGTTGGGGCCGAACTTGCCCAAAGGTATAACATGTGACAAGACTGAGATTACGTAAATATACAAAAGGTACAAATCACCACCCCAAAGATACCACAACACTTATTAATAAATTACTTAAACACCACATTCAACTCAATAACGCACCTTCTTGACATACACTGGCGACACACTTTATTCGAGCTCGGCTAGTCCCACGAATTCGGGTATACCCGGGTGTATTGAGGTTTGTGACTGTTTTCTGCCCGAGTGCATTGGGTTATTTTCCAGGCAGGGATTGAAGCATTTTATTCCCGCTGGCTGCAATACTGCACAGTATATATATATATACTGCATTACAATTCATGAATTTATGCCATCTGGTAGACACGCGAAGCATTGCAGCCTATTAAATCCTAATCATTATCATTTAACAGATCAGCCGCCCGTCAGCCAGGCATGAACCCAGGCTGGGAAGGCAAACGCAACGGGGCTTGTCAGAGGTGAGGAGCGGCGCATTCCAGGTATCTGCCAGGTACATACTGGGTATTTGCTCGAATAAAGTGTGTCAGTGCAGTATCAGAAGCAATCCACAAAATACCTACGCCACGGACGAGGCAAAGCCAGAGGAAAGCTGTACTACAAAATGTAAAATTGAAAAGTTGTTCCCCATACCTATGTTAACTAATGCACTATTGTTATCAAAATATGTACCATGTCTTATAACTATGCAAAAGACGCTGTAACAGTACCATATAACTCACCGCTGATCAACTACAGACCCTGTTCTACATTTTCTTCTCCCCTCCTACCTGCTCCCCCCCCCTCCCTCCTTCCCTACCCCCGCCCACCTCGCTCCCTACCTCCCTATCAACCACTCCCCTCCCTTCCCGCTCTTCTTCCCCCCTCTACCCCCCCCTCCCAATACCAGACCCCCCCTCCCTTTATAGCCCCCCCATCCCTTCCCCCCTCCCCAAACACCTACGTGTAACCAAAGGTCAAAGGGTCACACAAGCAACAGAGGGCCAGGACCTCGCTGTTGCACCCCTGACCTCGGGCCCCGGACCCACCCCAGAACGGGTAAATCTACCCGAATGCCAGTCTCTAGGAGACAAGGCAAAACCACATTAAGACCTTTTCAAGGCCTACTCTCACTTCTCCTTCATCTGCTGATCCTGTCCCAGCAGATCTATCCCCCTCCCCTCTTCCCTTCCCCAGCCACCCCCTCACCTGAGCAGCTCGAATATAAGCCCTCAAAGAATGTTATAGAAGCCATACCCCCTACTCAAAAAAACTGTACACCCGTGCACATCATCTCACCAAAAAATGGGAGCAGGGTCTCAGCTAGTGGGAAAGTTGAGACCTCAAGCCCATGCACTACAAAATTAAAACATTAAAATGGCAACGTCAGCCCCGATTAAAGTCAGATCTTTAAACGTAAAAGGACTGCAAAATAATAGAAAGAGACGATTGGCCCTCCAGGACATGAAAAAAACAGGGGGGGACATTATATTCTTACAGGAGACCCACTTCACATCTCAGGACCCCCCAAATTTATTCAAAAAAATGTTCCCAACAAGCTTTTTTGCTTCATTCAGCAGTAAGAAAAGGGGTGTAGCTATCCTGATCAGACAAGGCACCCCATTCAATCATATCAAAACAACTACGGACCCAGAGGGTAGATTTCTTGTGGTATATGGCTCCTTAGCGGGTTCGACAATTGCCCTGATCAATGTATACGCCCCAAACAAAAATCAAATTGAATTCCTACAGACTGTTCTCGAGGGCGTCGACCCGGGATATCTATCCTCAATGATAGTGGGGGGAGACCTAAATATGGTACTAAACCCCACCGAGGATAGATCAACCACGATGGGCCCCCCCCCCGCACAACCCACCCCCAGATCAAGGGGAAAAGGTTTAGGGGAATTCTAAACGAATTTTCATTAGTGGACGTATGGAGATCCCAACATCAAGGCCAGAGAGACTATACTTTTTACTCAGCTCCTCACCAGACTTACTCTCGAATAGATTATTTCCTGACCACAAAAAACGTACTGGCGGCAACCATTGAATCAGACATTGGCTCAATCACCTGGTCGGATCACGCCCCAATCACCTTGACATTAACACTCCCCTTTGAAAAAACAACAAATTACTCTTGGAGACTTAACGATTCGCTATTAAATCACCCAGAGATAGAAAGGGAAATAAGAGCCTCACTTGAGGACTATTTCTTTTTCAACACAGGTACAGTCTCCTCTCCAGCAATTCTATGGGAAGCCCATAAGGCAAACATCAGAGGGAAAATCATCTCCATCGCCTCCCATAGGAAAAAAGCCCGCCTAACACAAATCAAGGAACTAACCGATAGTATCAAAACAATAGAACAAGCCCATAAGGCAGACCCTACAAAAAAACTATATAAACAGTTGCTTGCAACTAGATCAAAACTTAGGCAGATTCAGCTGGAGGATGTGGAAAAGGCCCTTAAATGGACAAACCAACTATATTATGACAAGGGGAACAAGGCTGATAGACTCTTAGCAAGTAAACTAAGGGGTGCAAAAGCGATCCCAAATAACAGCTATCAAAAGTAAATCTGGTGAGATACAATATAGTGATAATAAAATTGCAGAGGAATTCACTAAATACTACACGGAGTTATATAACCTCAGATCTAAAAATTACCGCTCTACGCCAATAACCATAGAAAATATAACACAATATTTGAATAAATGCCAACTCCCCACCTTAACGGAGGAGGAAAACACAGTCCTCAATGCTGAGATTACAAAAGAGGAACTGGAGATGGCGGTCAAATCACTAAAGATCACCAAGTCTCCTGGCCCTGACGGTTTCACCAATGTTTACTATAAAAGATTCCTGCCCACACTATCCAAACACCTCCTAGCTACATTTAACCATTTTTTGGAAGGGAATCAGATTCTCGCATCAATGTCTCTAGCTAATCTGGCCATCATCCACAAGGATGGCAGAGACCCGATGCAGTGTGGAAGCTATCGTCCAATCTCCCTACTCAACAGTGATCTCAAATGATATAGTAAAATTTTGGCAAACAGATTAAATCCCATCTTACCGAGGCTCATAAATATAGATCAAGTCGGATTCGTCACGGGCAGACAAGCCTCAGATAATACTCGGAAGATAATCAACATAATTGAGCATGTCCACCTCTCGGG
This sequence comes from Ascaphus truei, assembly GCF_040206685.1. Taxonomy (NCBI): domain Eukaryota; kingdom Metazoa; phylum Chordata; class Amphibia; order Anura; family Ascaphidae; genus Ascaphus; species Ascaphus truei. The sequence continues at coordinate 523,452 of NW_027453820.1, read as the reverse complement.
GACCAAAGCACTTTTGTTAAGCCTAGATGCAGAGAAGGCGTTCGATAGAATAAACTGGCAATTCCTGGACCAAACTATGCGTAAATTTGGCTTCAAAGACGCATACTTAGAGGGGGTCCGTAGATTATACCACAACCCATCAGCAACGGTAAAACTACCTGGCGGCAATAACCAGAGGTTCGAGATTACAAATGGTACTCGACAGGGGTGCCCCTTATCTCCTCTCCTCTTTGCATTAACCATAGAACCGCTGGCATCAGCAATAAGACTCAATAGAGACATCCAGGGAATAGAAATTGGACAAAGGCAGCACAAAATATCCCTATTTGCTGCTGATGTCATACTAACCCTCTCCAAACCTCAAATTTCCCTACCCAACCGTCATAAAGAACTCCATGAATTTGGACAAATTTCAGGATATAAGATAAACCAAGACAAATCGGAGGCCCTGATTCTAAGCCTGCCAGAGCCAGAGGTGAAACTCCTCAAATTAAATTTTAACTATCGTTGGAGCTCCTCTTGTATCAAATACTTGGGAGTTAAGATATCGAGGACCTACCAAACTCTATATCAACATAACTATCCGGCCCTGTTCAAAAAAATCAAACAAGATCTAGACAAATGGGGAGGATACCAAATATCATGGATCGGGAGGATGGTCTCGGTTAAAATGAACATACTCCCTAGGTTACTATATTACTTCCAGACACTCCCGGTCCCCATCCCTTGCTCAGAATTAAAGAATATTCAAAAATCAATTTTCCATTTTATTTGGCAAGGTAAAAAACCTAGAGTCGCCAAAACGGTTCTTCTGGCCCCAAGGGGGAGAGGAGGCCTAGGAGTTCCAGACGTGTCAAGATACTACCTGGCCGCACAACTGCGACAGGCGGCGGTCTGGAACACTAACCCGAAACAATACTGTTGGCTAGGTATAGAAACACATTATGCCGGGACGCCCTCCCTACCAGCTTGCCTTTGGTCCATGAGTAAGGAAGACATGCCAAGTAACAAATTCCAATTAGGCCCGATGAGACACACCTGGGAAATTTGGACGAAATGCAGATATAAATTTAAGCTCATGTCACCTCACTCCCAACTTACACCAATTCACAAAAACCCAAAATTCCCACCTGGATGTGAGCCCAGACAATTTGACCAATTTGAAACCAAAAATATCAGAGCAATTGTCGACCTCCTGAGCTTTGGGCAGTTCCTGAGTTATCAAAATCTACGAACCAAATATGAACTAAGAGACCTAAACGTCTTCAAATACCTACAAATTCGGCACTTTACTCAAACATTATCCCCAACATTGGAGTTTCCCCCTCTCACTGGCTTTGAAAGGCTCTGCAGGGAGCCCGACCATCAGAAAGGTCTCATAACACAAATATGTGCAGAGCTTGAGAGAGCCTCAGAAGCTCCTACACATGACTATATGCTGCATTGGGCAGCAGAATTGGACATTGTTATAGACCGAGAGGATTGGGAAAGTATTTGGGAAACAGCCTCAGGAACTTCCATATGCACCACAATAAAAGAGAATATTTATAAAATCCTGTTTCGCTGGTATCTTACCCCAGCCAAAATTAGCCAAATCTACCCACTGGCCTCCGACCTATGCTGGAGAGGCTGCGGTCAACGGGGAGACATGGCCCACATCTGGTGGTCATGTCCAGAAATCCAAAAATACTGGGAAACTATACACAATCTTATAAAAGAGGTCACAGACCTCACAATCCCAATTGAACCGCTGACCTACCTATTGGCCAGGCCCCTGGAGACATTGGACCGACCAACAGGCAAATTAATCTCCCTTATTCTCACGGCGGCTAGATGTGCGGTGGCAGCCGCCTGGAAGAAGGTGTGTCCCCCCTCCAGACAGACGGTGATAAACAGAATCAATGAAGTAAAAGACATGGAGAGACTGTCTGCATTTGTGAAAAGGTCCACTACCGCCTTCAACAAAACTTGGGATCCGTGGTACACACGAATGACCCAGACCAATAGAACTACTACATGAATACAGATTTGGAGGTCCTAATAGGAGATGGCAACTGCTTGGGCGGATCAGGACGAGGGGGTGATACACCCGCTCCCCCCCCTCCTCCCCCCTCTTTTCTCTCTCTTTCACCTTCTTTCTGTTTCAACTCCACGCTACCCCGATTGACCCCGGAGGAACAGGGGGACGTGGAGTCTCTTTCTTTCAAAATGTTAAAAACTGTATTAGGCCACATATGACCTGTTTTAGCAAATTTGTTAACAATCACTGCTGCCTAATAAAAATTTTTTGAAAAAAAAAAAAAACAAACATGGGCATGTGAGGTTAAGGATCCTCTGTAGCCAATCTCTAATTTGCTCCCACAAGGGAGTTACCCGAGGGCAAGACCACAGCATATGTAACAGGTCGGCCGGGTCTCCACATTGTTTAGGGCACAATGGGGAGTATCCTGGGACAAATTTTGATTATCTAACTGGGGTGTTGTACCATCTCATTAATACTTTATATGCGTTCTCCTTTAATGTGGTGCACAATGAACTTTTGGAGGCCGCTGTAACCATCTGCGTCCACTCCTCCTCCAATGTCTCTCCCAGGTCCTTTTCCCACATCAACATATATCCTAACTTTTTTGTGACCGTGGGACTAGAACCGATCACTTCTTTATACATCTGCGATGTAAGTCCCTTCGTGTCCGTCTCAACCAGACAGAGCTTTTCAAAGTTTGTCAATGGGGGACGGGATTTTAATTTGTTGTAAAATGCTCTGATCTGGAGGTATCTAAAAAATTCTGATTGGGGGATCTCTTTTTCCGATTTAATTTCTTCAAATGTTTTAATTTTGTTATTGCCCTCCAGATCCCTAAGTCTATGTATACCTTTAGCTCGCCAAATCGAGGCGTCCGCCCTATTCAGACCCGGAGCGAAGTTCGAATTTCCCCATAATGGGGTCATTAGGGATCCCCTACTAGTTAGGTTACATGACAGCTTGGTGGACTTCCAGATCGTGAGTGAGTTGGTCATCGAGGAGAGCAGCTCGGATCCAGCTTTCTTTGCCATGTTTGGGGACCAGATTAGGTTGTTTAACTCCAATGGGGAGCAACACTCCTTCTCCAACTCCTTAACCTCACAAACCCACTAGACCCGTGGTTATTCCTGTTGAACAGGCAGACCCCGGGGATAGCTAAAACAGATATGAAACTGATTGCACATTTCGCATTGGCCACGAGGGCAGAGATCGCAGCATTATGGAAACAAAACGAAATCCCAGTAATCCCCAAAATTCGGAACAGAATTTGGCATACCTGCCAGATGGAGAAATTGAAAAGTCTCCTAGACGATACTGGCAAAAATTACCTAAAAGTCTGGACACCGTGGCTAGCCCAAACAGACATCCCAGGGGTGGACAGGTCCACAATCTGGCTCTAATAGTGGCAAGTGCGTTCTCCTTTGATGTAGGAGGCGGAAGGAGTGGCTTGGGTTAGATTGTAGTTAATCTAGGCGACCCGAGTAGGAATGCAGATGGTCGTATACAAGGTGGGATGAGGCGGTGACCCAAGGAAAAGAAGCATGCAGAAGAGGTGTCTTTCCCCCCCCTCCCCCTCTCCCTCCCCAACCCCCTCCCGCATAGGGAGTGTTATGATGTTTTATTCTTTCACTAGAAAATGGGAGTTGCACAGTGTTCAATGTTGAAAATCATTACAAATATTGTATGTACGCATGTATTGTAACATTGTGAAAACTAATAAAAATTGAAGTTATAAAAAAACAAACAAACATGGGCAGTGTGGAATCTCACATAACATTGTGGGAGGCTCATAAGGCCACTCTGAGAGGAATTTTGATCAACATAGCAGCAGGGAGGAAAAAAAAGAGGGAAGCCAAAATTAATCAGCTTAGAGAAAAACTTCATGAACTCTCTATACTACATAGCAGGACGGGTAGAGAGGAGACACTGAAGGAGTTGAAAGATGTAAGAATAGAACTTAATCTACTCCTTACTGTACCTCCCAGGCTGAGAAGACACCAAGTTGGACAAAGTGGAATTTTTTTGAAAAAGCGAACAAGCCAGATACCATGCTAGCAAACAAAATATCCTCCTCACTGTTAAAGCTTTACACTCTTCTGCTCCTCGTTACATCTCAACTCTAATTTCTCGCTATACACCATCCCAACTCTTGCGTTCTGCTCAAGGATGTCTTCTTTCTACTCCTTTCGTATCTAAAGCCCTCTCCTGCCTTAAACCTTCTCACTGACTGCCCCACACCTCTTGAATGCCCTTCCCCACAGTATCCGACCAGCACCCTCTCTATCCACCTTTAAGACCCACTGCTTAAGGAAGCATACGAGTAGCTCCATGGCTGATAATTTACAACTCATACATAAACCTTGGCCCCTTGCAGACACACTTACCAGAACGCCCTCCTACTGTCTCTGTACGTTCTTCCTACCAACCAATTAGATTGTAAGCTCTTTGGAGCAGGCACTCCTTTTCCTAAATGTTACTTTTATGCCTGAACCACTTCTTTCCATTATGTTTTATGTTATTTATGATTGTCACGTGTATTAGTGCTGTTAAGCGCTATGTACACTAATAGCACTATGTAAATAAAGACATAGATACATTGTGTAAATGCTCTGGTGTCTGAGGACTGTCCTCCTATTACGGAATTGATTATGATGTAATCCCCTTTTATGTTTGGTGTGTGCTGAGGTGCCTCTCAGTGCTGAAACGTTTCCCAAATTCTGTACAATTAAAAAGTTGCTCCCTTGTGTAAATCTGCTGGTGTAACAAGAGGTCCCACTTGTATAAAATGGTTTACCACACGCTGAGCAAGCAAATTATTTCCCGTGTGAATCATGTGGTGTGTGAGGTCATTCATCCAAGAAACGTTTTTCCTATACTCTGTCCATGTGGAAGGCCTCTCCCTGCATGAATTTGTTGGTTTTCTGAAGAGGTGGCCCTTAACACTGAATTGTTTCCCACACTGAACAAGCAAATGGTTTCTCCACTGTAAATACTTGGGTGTGACAGGAGGTCACACTTTGTACTGAATTGTTTCCACACCCTGAACTAGGGTTAGCCAATTACAAAGAACTTCCCACCATAAGAGTATTAAGTAATTTATTAACACCCAATAGAAAGCAAAAAAGCAAAAGTCCTCAAAATGTTCAAGGTCATTTATTGTGAAACATATTTCTTATACAAATGCATTTCATTTTAAATAAAATTTTAAAAAAGCAAATACAGAGAGACTTCCGGTGACGTCACAGCCGATGGTCTGCTAGTGGAAGAGCTCCCGGCGCCCTCACCAATACAGACATCAGAATAAGCTTATCCCACACCTCAAAAACCCCGAAAATCGTCCCCACACCGAGAGCAAACACTGGAGAGATGGCAGGGAAGCCGCAGAGAAAGAGCCATGCCCCGTCACCAAGTTCTTCCCTCCGGCGCAACGCCTAGCTGAGATCAACCCCGAGGAGCAAGATGGCGCCGGTGAAGACCAGAACACGAGGTGCGCAGCGGCCGACAGAGCCCGACTGACTCAGATCCCCCCGTCTTAAATAAAGATTTTTTTGACGCTTTAATTATTAAAATGAGGAGAGGAGTTCAGGAGGACACGGAAAAGGCCCTCCAAACCATCCGAGCAGAAGTGGAAGCACTGACGGAGCGGACAGAAGATCTGGAAGTAAAGATGGAGGTAGTCTCAAACGAGCAGGCTGAGACTCACGAAGAGGTTCTGAGATGCGGAGATGCGATCCGACACATACAAGACAAACTAGAGGATATGGAGAACAGGGAACGGAGGCAGAACATCCGCCTCAAAAATATCCCTGAAACTATCACCCACGAAGAACTCCAACCATACCTCCGCAGACTCTTCCTGCAGCTCGTCCCTGATCTATCAGATCACGACCTACACACAGACCGTGCCCACAGAGCCCTGGCCCAGAAATCATCGGACCCAAACCGGCACAGAGATGTGGTGCTGAGAATGCACGCATACTCTGCTAAAGACCGCATCATGACAGCGGCCAGAGAACTGAGAACGGTGACCATGGATGGGGTACAAATCCAACTCTACAACGACCTCTCCCAAATAACAATGAATAAAAGAAATGCGCTGCGCCCACTTACCTCCTATCTCAGGGACCAGGGGGTAAAGTATCGATGGGGATTCCCCTTCAAACTAGTGGTGCTCCGCAATGGCCGCCACCACACAGTAACAACCCCTGAAGGCGCTAAGGGACTTTCTGAAAGCGCTGGGGATCCCTCTCCCACCGCAGAAGAGCAACCGCCTCAGCACAGAGGAGACGCCGGAGATGACCCCCCAAGAAGTCCCCCGAACATCGGAGAGACTAGCGAGTCAGCGTCTCCGGTGAACCCTGAGGATCCAGCCAACTGCAAGACCCATGAAAACCACAAGAGGCCCCCACAGTCATCCCACACTGAACCAGAGGCCCTAAAGACATCAGCAAATACCCAACACAAGAACCCTCAATGAATAAAACAACCCTTTGGCCACGAGGTCCCCTAGATTACACCCCACGAAACTATCTCCCCCTTCCCGACCCCCCCCCAGCCCCTCTTTCACCCCTCACCACCCCCCCTCTTCTCCTCCCTTTCCCCCACCACTCTTCCCCCCCCCCCCCCGCCACTATCTCCTCATAACCCACCCATACCCCCCTTCCCCCCCCCCTAGCCCCCCACTCCCCACCCCCCTATACGCTAAATGTCCACTTACCTTCTCCGCCCCCTCTTGAGTCCGAGGGGAACCGAGGCTCCTCCCGCGGTGTCTCGGACAGCAGCGGGAAGAAACGGCATCCGTGATGATCCTTGCGGGGCGAGTCCCTCTCGCGTCACTCACGCGTCCCGGGGCTGCATCTACGGAGACCCAAGCACCGGAGACGCGGTCCGGCTGCTGCACACCTCCACAAGCACGTCCGGTCGGCGCTCCTGATGGACAAGAGGTGCACCGGATCCCCAACCTAAAGATTCCGTGAATCAAGTCAGCAGAACCAGAGACTTCATCTATGGACACTGCATCCCGTGATCCGCTCCCAGAGGCATCCCCCCCCCCCCCCTCCCGCAAGTGCAGGTTGTATGAACAGAAATCTCCCCCCCCCCCCCCCCCCTCTCTCTCCGTCTCTCCCTACGATAAAAGTGATTTCCCCGGATATCCCCCATGGAATCCCTACTACCCCAGTCTACCGCGACCCCCCCGAGCCACACCCCCCCCCCCTCTCCCCGCCAAAACAAGGATGTATACCTTCAAGGTCTTGTCTCAATTGTGCACCTCTACTGAAGCTCACCCCCAGATCTATATGGCTCCCAACTGAACCCACAATTGTATGGTCCCAATTTGAACCACCCGGTCCCCCCTCCACCCCCTCCCCTCTTCACCCCATATGTACACCCCCCCCCCTGAACTGGTCCGGAGTAGCACTAGACACTATAGCTCTCCCCACAGCAGTAGACATACTATAAAAATCTCAGTAAGTTACAACTATACACCCCCTAACAACGCCCCGACCCAAAACTAAGACCCCCTCGGAGGCTAACCCCAAACAATAGAAAAGGACATACATAATATGCCCCCCTTCCCCCCCCTCCCCTTCTACCCCCCCCCCTCAATATCCAGACTAAAACACCATGTTAGATACCCCCCCAAGTCTCCTCCCGCCCCCCTCCCCGTCGCAGATAGCTCTCCCCCCCCCCCTCACCTGCCCCCCTCCCACCTGCCCCCCTCCCACCATAAACGAAGACCTGTACTATGTTTAACCAGCCTGCATAGATATACGCCATATATGAACAACTACTGATTGAATAGAAGAAAATTACATTCTGTAAGAGATTCCTCGGCCTAGGATTGAGATTCCTCCCGAATGCACTGTTTAAATCCCCTGTTAAGTACACGAACAATGTATGCTCCCCCCCCTGCCCCAGGGCGCCCCCCCCCCACCTATCCCCCCCCTCCCCTCCCCCAGAGGAGAAATGTTTTATGTCGAACCAACATGCATTGTTATATACCAATGTTTGAATGTGTATATAATGAGCAGCTGATAATAGCAATGTACAAGGGAAACCTTGGCCCTAGGATTGGGACCCCCCCCAGAGAGCAAGGTTTAAACTCGCTGCTAAATGTATGTATACTATATGCTCCCCCCCTCCCCCCAGAGGAGAAATGTCTTATGTCAACCCAACCTATACTGCTATATACCACCGTTTGATCGTATATCCTATGAGCAGTTGATACTAGCAAAGTACAAGAGAAATCTTGGACTGGGAGGAGGACTCCCCCGAGAGCATTGTTTAATCTAGATGCTAATTATGTGTATACTATATGCTCCCATCCTCCCCCCCCCCTCTCCCTAACTCTTCCCCACCCCCCCCCCTACCCCGTGTACCCCTGCCCTCTACCCCCCCCCCTCCCCCCCCCTCCCCCCCCTATCCCCTCCCTCCTATCCCCTCACCCCCCCCCTTCCCCCCCCCTCCTCCACCTCCCTCACCCCCCCTCCCCTCCCCCCTCTCCCCCCTCTCCCCCCCTCCCCCCCACCCCTACCACTACCTCCCTCCCCCCCCCCCCCCCACCCTCCCCCCTCCCTCCTCCCCCCCTCCTCCCCCCCCTACCCCCACCGCCCTTCCCCCCTCCCCCCTCCCCACCCCCTCCGCCCTCCCCCCCCTCCCCCCCCATCCCCTACCCCTACTGCCCTTCCCCCCTCCCCCCCCCACCCCTCCCTCCCCCCAACCCTCCCCCCCAACCCTCCCCCCCCCCTCTCTCCCCCCTCCCTCACCCCCCCCTTGCCCCCCCCCCCCATCCACCCCCCCACCCCTCACCCTTCCCCAACAATGTTTACTAAAGATGTAAAAGATTGTCTATGGCCCAAACCAAAGGAGAGTAAGGCCTCCATAAGCCAGAGGTGCCCTCCCCTACAAGGGTCCCCCCCCCCCATAAGCAATGAGGTGGGGGTGCTGGACCCTTCTTTCTGGCTACGGTCCGTGAGTGACGCCCCGAAAGTTCTCCCAGGGGTTTTTATTCCCCATCCCCTTGACATCAAAATGTCAAGAGGAACCTTTTTCGGGCTCCAAGACAGCCCATTCTCTTTCTTGTCCTCCTGTGTCCTCCCCCCCCCCACCTCTCCCCCACCACCCCACCCTCCCCCCGTCGACCTCCACCCAATTCCCCTTGTGGGACCACTAAAGACTACCCCCCACAGGCCCAAACAGACGCACGAACCAACCCTGACATGGGAACAATTCAGGGACAGGGGCTTACCCCTAAGACCCCCCCCCCCACACTGATGGCATCGATCAAAATTATTTCCCTGAACGTCAAAGGCCTTAATTCGGTTCGCAAACGCAAACTAGCCCTTCAAGAATTTAAAAAAACTAAAGGGGATATAATTTGTATCCAAGAAACCCATTATAACAATGTAGACCCGCCAAACACATTTAAACACGTATACCCCCAGGCGTTTTTCGCTTCCTCCCCCAGCAAGAAAAGAGGGGTGGCCGTCCTGATTAAAAACAACATACCATTTGCCCTGACGACAGTAACTAAGGACCCCGAGGGACGGTACATACTCCTCCAAGGTACGCTTTCAGGCTCCCCCTTAGCCATCCTAAATATTTACGCCCCAAACGCCAACCAAACCCAATTCCTACAGAACCTCCTTAGCACCCTCGACCAACCGACGCTCTCTTCCCTTCTCCTAGTCGGAGACGTAAATATGGTACTTAACCCAGCCCATGACAGATCAGGCCAAACTACTGCCCCATATTCCATCCAACTACAGACAAAAGCCCAAAATTTCAAGATATCCTCGGGGAGTACTCTCTGACAGATATTTGGCGAGCCCAGCACGTGGGTCAGCGAGACTACTCTTTCTACTCAACCCCCCATCAGTCTTACTCGAGGATCGACTATTTTCTGGGCACCAATAATGTACTCCAGGCATCCTCCCACTCCGAAATAGGCCCAATAACGTGGTCTGACCATGCCCCTATCGTACTCACCCCTCTCTCTACCTTTCGTCAAGTCCTTAACATACAATTGGAAACTCGACGACTCGCTTCTCAACGATCCACTAGTAGTCAAAACAGTGAAACAAAAACTGTTCACCTTCTTCCAAATAAACAAAGGTTCAGTGCCCTCAGCAGCAACTCTGTGGGAGGCCCACAAAGCCACCATCAGAGGGGAACTTATATCAATAGCCTCCTACAAGAGGAAACTTAAACAGAGAGCCCAGAAGGAACTCACAGATAAAATCCTAGCGCTAGAGCACTCACACAAACAATCCCTATCAAAAAAGGTGTTCAGAACACTTGAGAAAGCGAGATCCGACCTAAAAGTGTTGCAACTTGACGAGGTAGAGAGAGCCCTGAAATGGACCAAACAGCGGTTCTACGATAGGGGCAACAAAGCGGACAAACTTCTGGCCTCCAAATTAAGAGGCTTGAGGACAAAGTCCCAGATCACAAAGATCAGAACTAAAAGCGGCCTAGTCTCCTATAACGAGAAGGACATCGCGAATGAGTTCGCAGAGTTCTACACAGATCTTTACAATCTCCACCCAACTAGCATGCCAAAAGATATCGCCAAAAATACATCCGACTATCTATCCAAATGCAACCTCCCATCCCTCACTCAAGAAGAACTTGAGTTCTTAAACAAGAAAATAACTCTAGAGGAACTAAAAAAAGCGATATCCTCACTTAAATTAGCTAAAACACCCGGACCCGACGGATTTTCCAACGGGTACTATAAAAAATTTGTAGGCCCCCTGTCCCCCCACCTCCTAGAAATGTACAACTCCTTTATGCAAGACCAACAGATCCCAGACACTATGTCAGCAGCCAATCTGGCTATTATTCATAAAGAGGGTAGAGACCCCCTTCAATGCGCCAGCTACCGCCCAATATCTCTCCTAAACTCTGACCTCAAACTTTTCAGCAAAATCCTAGCAAACAGGCTGAATCCTATTCTCCCAAGGCTAATTCATATAGACCAGGTGGGATTTGTGTCAGGAAGACAGGCCTCTGACAACACCCGCAAAATTATTGATATTATAGACCACGTGCACCTCAAACAATCCCAGGCCCTGATACTAAGTCTCGACGCGGAGAAGGCCTTTGACCGCATCAGATGGTCCTATCTAGACCAAACGATGCGCCAATTCGGCTTCTCCGGACCATTTCTTACCGGAGTCCGGGCCCTCTATACTAATCCAACAGCCCTACTAAAACTCCCAGGAGGCCGCTCCAATCCAATAAAAATTCAAAACGGCACCAGACAAGGCTGCCCCCTCTCCCCTTTACTATTTGCCCTATCCATAGAGCCCCTGGCCGCCCGAATTCGAACTGAACCCACTATTAAAGGTATCCCAATCGGAGACAGGGAATACAAAATATCCCTGTTCGCCGACGACATAATTCTCACTCTGTCAGACCCCCTCACCTCCCTCCCTAACTTAGAAAAACTCCTTGACGAATTTGGCCAACTATCAGACTATAAAGTCAATACTGACAAGTCAGAGGCGCTGAGCATCTCCCTCCCGAACCCCGTATGGTCAGCCCTACAACAGAAATTTAAATATAAATGGAACACCTCCCACATCAAATACCTCGGAATCAAAATAGCAAGTTCATATAACTCGCTGTATCAAATTAACTACCCCCCCCTCTTCCGCCAGATCTTAAAAGATCTTGAGACCTGGCTATCCCACCAGATCTCCTGGTTCGGAAGGATAGTATCCACCAAAATGAACATCCTGCCCCGCTTGTCCTACTTTTTTCAGACCCTCCCCGTCCCTGTTCCACTAGCAGAACTAAGGAATATCCAGGCCCATATATTAAAATTTATATGGCAACAACGTAGAGCCAGGGTCCCACGATCGGTCCTATTAGCCTCGAGGTCGAGAGGTGGTCTGGGGGCCCCGGACATACTCCGATACTACCTTTCGGCCCAACTGAGGCAGGCGGTAGTATGGAACAGCTCCCCCGACACCAATTGCTGGCTGGAGATCGAGACACACCACGTTTTCCCGAACCCCCTCCCGACCCTACTGTGGTCCCCAGCTCTCAAAAACAGGAAATCGTTGAGACTTGGTCTCGGGGCAATGAGATGCACGAGGTCGACATGGTTAAAAACCAAAGGGAAATATGGCCTAGCTTCAACCCCCTCTCAACTGACCCCCTTATTCGGGAACCCGGACTTCCCACCCGGATGCGCCCGATTCCAATTCAGCCAATTTCAAGGCTTAAACATCAGAGTGGTTGCGGATTTGCTGGAAAAAGATGAGGCCATGTCCCTCCCAGAATTAAGAACCACATTCACGTCCCCCAACTTGCCCATTTTCCAATACCTCCAGATCCGACATTTCCTAAGAACCCAATCCCCTACTCTCAAGTTCCCGCCGCGTTCTAGATTCGAGACCCTCTGCCTCAAAGGCAAATACCAAAAGGGCCTCATATCAGAAATTTATAAAACGCTCGAAGCATCTCAGCCCCCCCCTAACCACCAATACATGCAGAAATGGAATGAAGACCTAAACACCAACTTGGACCTTGAGGATTGGGAGGATATTTGGGAGGCAGCCACCAAAACCTCAATTTGTTCCGTCACGAAAGAAAACATCTATAAAATATTATTCCACTGGTACCTGACCCCGAGTAGACTGAGCCAAATCTACCCAGGCACTTCAGACGAATGCTGGAGAGGTTGTGGTCAAAGGGGGGACATGCCCCATATTTGGTGGACATGTCCGGAGATCCAAAGATTCTGGTCCCGGATCCAGGGCCTCCTGACCGAGACCCTGGATATAGAAATACCCCTGGACCCGCTGACCTACGTGCTGGGAAAACCAATTGACGACCTTCCTGCCCCGGCGACCAGACTCGCGGCAGCAATACTGACAGCTGCGAGATGCTGTATCGCGGCGGCATGGAAGAAAATTAAAGCCCCCTCTAAAAGAACCGTGATTTCCAGAATAGACGGAATTATGAACATGGAAAAACTGACGGCAATGTTAAAGCAAAAAACCCCACAATTTTATTCTACCTGGGAACCCTGGATAGGGCTTCCAACCCCCACATAAACCCCTCAGCTACCCCCCTCCCCCCCCCCCCTACGGCCGACGATCCCTAACCCCTCCCCCCCCCCTCTTTCTCCAAAGTCGTTCCCAACTATCCACCTTTCCTTCGTCTCCCCCTCTCTTTTTCACTATTGAAAGAAGGAAAAAGGGTTTATTGAGTGTCATTTACCCCTTCTATGCCATGTACATGCACTGCGCCGTATTTACAAGTTGGCCTGCGAGCCAGTATCGATAATATGTACCCTCGTGATGTATGACACCAATAAAGGAAAAATATTTACAAAAAAAAAAAAAAAAAAAAAAAAAAAAAGCAAATACATTTTAGTATATTTTAATTTTAAGAATAAAAAATGTTAAAATGAAAATGTTACACTAACTACACCCACACTAAAGCCCCTTTCTTCACCATTTTATTTTTATTTATAAAACATTTTACCAGGAAGTAATACAGTGAGAGTTACCTCTCGTTTTCAAGTATGCTCTGGGCATAGAGTTAAGATGACAGATAATACCTGGTTACAAATACAGTTACGTAAGTGAACAGGGTATAAATCAGTGGTTCCCAAACTTTTTCGGTTCAAGGCTCCCCAAGGCGATCAGGATTTTTCCACGGCGCCCAAAGTGAAAACAAAGTTGTATATACATACCTAACAGTTGCAGTGCGCAGTTGGTTGCTTGGTCCGGTTATGGTTAGTGAAAAAAATTAAATGCGAATGTCAAAACCACAAAAACAATGTATTGATGGAAATAATTAGTGAAACGGATGAGCCTGTTTTTCACTACACATCTTTTCAAATCTCGGAATCAAACTGGATACAGCCACCGCACAGTATTTTCTTTTTTTCACAGCGACCGCCGAAAACCCAGCATCTCTCTCTGACTGACTGACACACTCTCTCTGATATACACACACACACGCGCGCTCAGATACACACACTCTCAGATACACACACTCTCAGATACACACACTCTCAGATACACACACACACACTGATAAACACACAAAGTGGAGTACCAGCCAGCAGCAGCGACCGCACACCACCACTGTCCGCCCCCGCGAAAGGGAACGTTGGGAAGGGGACGCCAAGAGAGGTACAACGCCCTCCCCACCCCCCTGGTGGGCACCCCCGCTACCATCTCCTATCACCCCTAGCTGGGAACCAGGGCAGAAGGGGAGGCCACCAGGGGTCAGAGGAGCCAGGAGCAGGAAGACACACACCCCCACTCAACGTGCACAAAGCGGAAGCCCAGCACCCGGCATCCTCTAATCTGCAGCCAATCCCCTGCGACCCGGCCGGCATTCTAAGCCCCGCCCCCGGCATCCTCCTTCATCCAATCCCCCCAGCAGCATTCTACATAGAAAATACTTACCAGGACAGGACAGAAAAAAATGGGACGTCTGGTAATCGCGACGCAGATTGGGAACCACTGGTATACATTATATACAAGACATTGCATGCACAGTTAAAGATAAAATATATTATAGGCGTATGTAAGTTACAGAACAGATAAAAATGTGAGGCAGGCTTAGTTTTGTAAGAACTTAAACTGGGGGTGAATGTGAGAGTCTCCGTTAGGTTGTTCCAGTTTTGAAGTGCACAGTATGAAAATTTACACTTACCCCCTCGACCCCCCTTCTCCTGCACACATTAATAGGGCAAAGGGAGACGTGGGATAATCGGCATGGGAAAGGAGGGGTTCAAGAGGCACGGATGAGAGCCGAGAGAAATACAGGGGGATGAAAGAAAGGGGTTGAGTCATGGTGGAAGGGTTAAGAGGTATGGCAGAGGGGAAGTGGTTAATATGGAGGGGTGAGATTACCAGCAGGAGGATTCCTTATAGCTGCAGGATGTGAAAGTCAAGGAGCTCCCAGACTCGCTCCCATTCCACTGTCTCTACCAGGCCCACACACAGTCCTCTCTCTGACACAGTCCCCACCCCCACGCCTCTCTGCCAGACCCACCCCCACTCTGCAGCTGCTGATAGGAATGCCATGGTAAGAAGTAATGGCAAGTATTGCGTTACCGTCCATTTTTATTACTGCAGTATTACTATGCTACTGGTATATTGCCCAACCCTACTTTGAACAATCACATAATTTATCTCATGTATGAATCCTCATGTGTGTAAGGCGACTGATTCTCTGTGAAAAGCTTTCCCCACACTATGTACATGGAAATGGTTTCTCCCGTGTATGAATCCTGTGGTGGGTGAGGAGGTGGCTCATTTGAGAAAAGCTTTTACTACACTCTGCACATGTGAATGGTTTCTCCCCTGTATGAGTCATCTGGTGCCTTAGGAGGGTTATCTTAATACGGAATTGTTCCCCACACTCTGCACATGTGAAGGTTTTCTCCCCTGTATGAATTTATCTCATGTATGAATCCTCATGTGTGTAAGGCGACTGATTCTCTGTGAAAAGCTTTCCCCACACTATGTACATGGAAATGGTTTCTCCCGTGTATGAATCCTGTGGTGGGTGAGGAGGTGGCTCATTTGAGAAAAGCTTTTACTACACTCTGCACATGTGAATGGTTTCTCCCCTGTATGAGTCATCTGGTGCCTGAGGAGGGTTATCTTAATACGGAATTGTTTCCCACACTCTGCACATGTGAAGGGTTTCTCCCCTGTATGAATACGCTCATGGTTGAGGAGCTCCGTCTTTGTAGGAAAGCTTTTACTACACTCTGTACATGTGAATGGTTTCTCCCCTGTATGAGTCATCTGGTGTCTGCGGAGGGTGCTCTTAATACGGAATTGTTTCCCACACGCTGTACATGTGAATGGTTTTTCTCCTGTATGAGTCATCTGGTGTGTGAGGAGACTGCTCTTAACTGTGAATTGTTTCCCACACTCTGTACATGTGAATGGTTTCTCCCCTGTATGAATCCGCTCATGGATGAGGAGTTCTTTCTTCCCAGAAAAGCTTTTACTACACTCTGTACATGTGAATGGTTTCTCTCCAGTATGAATCATCTGGTGTATGAGGAGGTGGCTCTTAATACTAAATTGTTTCCCACACTCTGTACATGTGAATGGTTTTTCTCCTGTATGAGTCATCTGGTGAATGAGGAGGTGGCTCTTAGTACTGAATTGTTTCCCACACTCTGTACATGTGAATGGTTTCTCTCCAGTATGAATCATCTGGTGTATGAGGAGGTGGCTCTTAGTACTGAATTGTTTCCCACACACTGTACATGTGAATGGTTTCTCTCCAGTATGAGTCATCTGGTGACTGAGGAGGTGGCTCTTAGTACTGAATTGTTTCACACATTCTGTACATGTGAATGGTTTTTCTCCTGTATGAGTCATCTGGTGTCTGAGGAGAATTTTCTTAATACTGAATTGTTTCCCACACTCTGAACATGTGAATGGTTTTTCTCCTGTATGAGTAATCTGGTGTCTGAGGAGGCTTTTCTTAATGCTGAATTGTTTCCCACACTCTGTACATGTGAAGGGTTTCTCCCCTGTATGAATCCGCTCATGGTTGAGGAGCTCTGTCTTCTGAGAAAAGCTTTTACTACACTCTGTACATGTGAATGGTTTTTCTCCTGTATGAGTCATCTGGTGAATGAGGAGCTGGCTCTTAGTATTGAATTGTTTCCCACACTCTGTACATGTGAATGGTTTCTCCCCTGTATGAGTCATCTGGTGTCTGAGGAGGTGGCTCTTAGTATTGAATGGTTTCCCACACTCTGAACATGGGAATTGTTTCTCTCCTGTATGAACCCTCTGGTGTCTGAGGAGGGTCCACTTAGTACCTAACTGTTTCCCACACACTGTACAAGTAAAAGGAGTCACTGCTGTCTGAATCTTTTGCTGTGAATGAAGTTTCCCCTTCTGTACACCAGCTGTACATGTAAAGGTTTGCTCCCTAGCGGGGACACAAAGGTGTGTGAGCAGGTCCCTGTCCAGTGAGAAGCTTTTGCCACACTGACAACAGAGAAAAGGCTGAGCACCGCAGCTTCTTCTTAAATCTCTTGCATACCTTTTGCTGGACCCATATTTAGAGTCCTTCTCTGCTGTGTGCTCTACAAGGTCTGTAAATTCATCATCATGTGGCACTGGTTCCTTGCACGTGTCTAAAATGTGGCAGGAATCATTGTTTTTTGGCACTTCCGGGCTGCGAGGAGTCAGACAGCTTCTGGATGTATCAGAGCTCAAGTTCTGTTCCTCATTCAGGCCGTTCTCTAACAGAAGTAAACAAAAAAAGACAGAACAAATGTTTTCAATCTGTAAATCAAATTACTGAACGCAAATTACAAATCCAAAACACTAAAGAATTTATTTCACCAATACTTAAATAACAAAATGTTCTCTTCACCCAGGGATTTAAAATTGTTGCACATGGACATCCAGTGGTCCCTAATGACTGTGGTGGTAGTTCCGAAGATATGAAATTTATTTGTAGCAGCTCTCAGTGAAATCATTGATACATATAGAACTTATATTTATTACTGTATTCATTATTTAAGGATACATGTACATCCTACAAATAATTAACACCGAAAATGTCCATGAGAATTAAAGTTACGGAACTCCTGGTTATCATATTAGTGCGTTAATAATATCAACTAAACCAACCAGCAACCTATAGTGTAAAGATACTGTAGATGCCCATGTATGTATGTCTTTATTTATATAAGTCCCGCAGTGTACTCGGCACTTTACAGCAGAAACAATACAGTACAGGGAATTATAATACAATAAGTGCAACAAACACAATCAGACAATAGGAACGGAAATCCCTGCCCTGGAGAGCTTACAATCTAAGTGATGCAGTGAATACACTGCCCATGTAATCTTCTGCCATAAGACCCACATAAACTAAACTGCTCCATTTTGTGTCATACTGTGTCAGTCACAAATACTATTCATATAATTTCCCAAGCAGATGAGCATTAGAGACAAGTTCTATATCTGTGCTCAAGAAAATCCTTCAAAATTGTATAACATGGTATATCATAATGTCCAATCCATATGAAAACAGTTAATCAACAACTGTGGGCTTGCTTGATAAATAGTTAAATGACACTCCGTTTTTTGGAGGAAAATCAGTGTTACATCTTACAGCGCATGTATACTGTGATGCCTCATTTTAAATAAACCTGCATCTTTTAAACTGCTGATCCAGCCTCCGTCAGATTTTTGGATTCCTTTCATAGCAGTACACTGACTGCAAGCCCATTCTATGGACACAGCACTATAATTTCCCAAGCACGCGGCCTTGGTGTAATATTTGTCTCCTCTCTTTCCGTCTCCTCTCACATTCAAAACAAAGAAACAAAGGAGCACTGCAGAAAAGAAGAACTGGAGGCAAAAGTAGAAAAAATAAAAGAGTTATTGAGACACACAGCCTAAGTTACAAGAGAAACCTCCAACGCGTTTCTCGCCATGGGCGCTTTATCAAAGAGTGGTTTCCTGAGTCTAGAGAGTGTCACGTTATAGGCACTCCCCGCCGGAAATACTGCCTACCTGTATCCCAGGTAAAAAAGTCCCATGGGAACAAAACAATCCGGGGAAAATGTAACCACGGAAAGAAGGCAGTATAACTGTGGGGGAGAAATCCAGCAAAAGGACACAATAAAGAATACAATAACAATAAACTTACATACTGCTGCGGCCAAGTTTATTCGAGCATTTGCCCGTTCTTGGCCGCAGCAGTAGCCTGGCGCGCGCCCGAGAGTGACGGGTGCGCGCCGAAGCAGCGGAAGAGCGCCCTCCGATCGGGGCGCTCTCCCTACCGCTGCCGGGTCCGCCGGGTCCCCCGGAACCCCCTGCCGCTGTCCCACGATCGCGGGACACCAGGGCTCCCTCGGGGAGCCCCTGGACGCGCGTGCAGGGGGCGCACGCTCCCGAAGACGCGTGACCGCGCGTCTATGACGCGCGGCACGCCGAGGGGCGGCCGCTAGCAAGCCGGGAAATCTCCCGGCTTGCGGTACCGGCCACACTTTAATAAAGTGTGTCGGTAGTGTAGACTCATAAGGACAAGCAAAATTAAATGAAAAAGCATAACATTTAAAAGTGGATGGGATGTGGTGAGAATAAAATTATCTTATATTAAATTAACTGTAACACCAAATAATATAATCATGTAATAATATAATATAATAAATGTAAACTCAACTACCAAGGCAAAGAACAATTTGAATTTTGATAAGGGGAATATACATAATGAATAAGATGTAAATAAATAAACCGCACTGAGAAAATTGTCACAGTAAGGATACAATACGAATCAAATGTGACTAGAGAGAGACACATGTGTATCTCAATGATAGAAACAAATGAATATGTAGCAGGGTCCCCCCTGGCCCTCTTACTTGTGTCCGGTTGCGGGGATGAGCGCGTTGCCGGGGGCTCCCGGTGACATCAGTAATAGGGCGTCACCATCTTGCGTGTGTTTGCGCATGCGTGGTGCGCATTTGCAGTCGCGGCGGCCATTACACATAGTGCAGGAAAGTGTAGTGAGGCAGGAAGGCCCCCTAGATGTTGCACATAGTGCAGGAAAGTGGCGCGGCGGCCATTACTCTAGCGCAGGCGCAGATAGAGAGAGGTAGGCAGCCATTAGAGAGGCGCCCATGCGGTCCTCATAGGGAAAAGCCCCAGAGGGGACTACAACTCCCAGCAGCCTCTGGGGACTGCCCTATGATCCTTGTCACATTCAGCCAGACAGCCAGTAGAGATTGCAGCTTCTCCTGCTGGAGAAGATACATTGTATGGGCAATGTGCTATGAGTCATTCAGGCTGAGGAGACAGTGGGGGAAGGAAGGGGGTCAGAGAGCTGCGAGCTTCTGCCCTAGGCCAGAAATCCCCCGGGCTAGAGCTGAGGCCCTGACTCCCCACTAGTGAGGGTGGGTGTTCATAGGGACAGGCCCTTAGGTAAGGACCCTGTGCCCCTTCAGCTATGTGCTAGGTAGGGACCTAGTGAGAGAGGCCCTGCTGCTGTTCCTTAGTGCAGGGGCACAGTGATAGTGTTTGCTGCATGTTCCTGTATGCTGTGTTGCTGATCCAGAGACTGTCCTTACGGTGGGACGTCCGGCTGGACCCAATCCCACACGGAGGCACAGATCAGCGCTGGACCAAGCGGTGCCAGTAGACCCTTTGCGAAGACACCCAGGTGCCGGAGCACCTGGGCAGGTATTTACACCCTTCCACACGTGCACCAACTTTAACATGCTCCTCACATGTGACAGGCCTCTTCACACACTTGGGTAGGCTTGGACTCTTTGGACACTGGATTGGGAAGGGACTAAGAAGGGTATAGCCCAGTTAGGGGCAAGGTTATAGCTGTCAGCTTGTGGCAGAGGGTGGCCTATATACTGTTGTGTATGCTGATGTTGCACTGTTATATATGATACTATTGTGTTGTGTTGCTCGTCCAGTAAATCTTTTAGCCATAACCCTGGTGTATGTGGTTTCTGGGTGGGTTCCTATGCTAGGGCTATTCTACACTCCTATAGAATCCTACATAGGTGGAGGTGCTGATTAACGAGAGAACGTTCCAGAGAAGCACCCTAGGTTCCCATCAGCGGAGGCTCAGGCCTCCTGTGAACCTGCAGGTATATGCACCACACCTGGTAACATATAGGTTCCCCCTCACATGCACTCTATCTGCGATTGGGGTAGGGGGAATACCCGTTACATATATAAAAAACACACAGTATTATATAACCTGAGAATGGACAAAGGAATAATATAGCTTAGAGAAAATGTTTCAGGTCCCATTCTGTATTAATCCCAACAGGGGATAGAGTATTAAGTGAGTGGAACCAAAACAGTGACAGGTATAGATTCAATCCCCTCGTATAGGAACAGGTATAGATTCAATCCCCTCGTGTAGGAACAGGTATAGATTCAATCCCCTCGTGTAGGAACAGGTATAGATTCAATCCCCTCATGTAGGGACAGGTATAGATTCAATCCCCTCGTGTAGGACCAGGTATGGATTGAATCCCCTCGTGTAGGGACAGGTATAGATTCAATCCCCTCGTGTAGGGACAGGTATAGATTCAATCCCCTCGTGTAGGGACAGGTATAGATTCAATCCCCTCGTGTAGGGACAGGTATAGATTCAATCCCCTCGTGTAGGGACAGGTATAGATTCAATCCCCTTGTGTAGGAACAGGTATAGATT
Source organism: Ascaphus truei (assembly GCF_040206685.1). Lineage (NCBI taxonomy): Eukaryota > Metazoa > Chordata > Amphibia > Anura > Ascaphidae > Ascaphus > Ascaphus truei. The sequence continues at coordinate 502,226 of NW_027453820.1, read as the reverse complement.
CAGTCCCCTCGTGTAGGAACAGGTATAGATTCAGTCCCCTCGTGTAGTGACAGGAATAGATTCAATCCCCTCGTGTAGGAACAGGTATAGATTCAATTGCTGAAAAATGAAAGGTGGACAAGTTTCCCAATGTACAATTTGTAAAATGTTTGGAAACTGGGAGAATCTGATCTAGTTTTTCAATAGAACGAATGTGCTCCATAATTCTGACCTTCACTGGTCTGACTGTCCGCCCAACGAATCCTCGACCCCAAGTGCTGAAAACATTTTGGAGCTACCAATTTTCAAACCTCAATAACAATAATATCCTCAATATAACCTTAGATGAATCATTTTTTTCATTAGTACAGGTATCTTATAATTGTATGCACGCTTTAATATTATTTCCCAAAATATTGCAGACATTTCAGTCCATTTTTAAACATATTGAATAAAGACAAGTGAGGATGTAAGCGTACTTACCACAAACAGGAAATCCATCTATTTCTTCCTTTATTGGGGTCACATGTTCCTCTGTGTCTGTCTCTTCTTTATCTGATTTAATCTCTAACCTCTCCAGGACATCCACTGGGAAACCTGGCAACAAGAAAAGGAAAATCCATCCTGTAAAGCTGGGAGTGGGGGCGCTTCTTGTGATTTCACCTCCTCTGATATTGGTATAATATAATACCTCTTGTAAAGAAATGTATTACTAGCCCTTCTGGCAGAAAATAACAGAGGTGAAGATATATTATCTTCTTACCTGCTGGTGGTTCTATAAGAAAACCAGATTAGTTTGGTTGTTTGACTCGCATAACTGCAAAATAATCAGATATTCCCTCCTTGCAGATTTCAAAGACACCAAAAAATCTTCTCTACTCACTTAACAAGCGTGGATCCATGCTGGCAGTGGACAGTGCTGCTCTGGGAGGTGCTGGTAGTGGACAGTGCTGCTCTGGGAGGTGCTGGTAGTGGGCAGTGCTGCTCTGGAGATGCTGGCAGTGGGCAGTGCTGCTCTGGAGGTGCTGGCAGTGGGCAGTGCTGCTCTGGGAGGTGCTGGCAGTGGACAGTGCTGCTCTCGGAGGTGCTGGTAGTGGGAAGTGCTGCTCTGGAGGTGCTGGCAGTGGGCAGCGCTGCTCTGGAGGTGCTGGCAGTGGGCAGTGGTCCTCTGGACATGCTGGCAGTGGGCAGTGCTGCTCTGGAGGTGCTGGCAGTGGGCAGTGCTGCTCTCTAGGTGCTGACCGGAGGTTACTTAATCTATATGTGTTGGGTTTTAGAATGTGCCTGTATATAAAACAGAATTGAAATGATTAACCCCAAAGGAGTCGGAGAAGACAGGGGCACCAAAAAACACACATGGTCCATCCGCAAACAGACACTTAATTTCAAACACTGCAAAACTTTAATGGCTTAGGATTTTGTCACAACATAACCATCTAGAAAAGTATAAAGATAGTCGGAGATTAGCAGCCAAAAGACCAGTAAAGTCATCATAGTGTAACATAGTAACATACTGTACAGTTCCATAGTATGAATAAAAAGCAGATACTGTACATGAGTGAGACTTTGATAAATGCTCCCGATACTCTCTCAGGTCCAGCAGTTCTGCTCCATACTGACACAGTCTCACTTTCCTAATTCATACGATGAGAAGTGGGTAATGCAGAGGAACCAGTGCAGTAACTTCCCCTCACCTTACCCCACCATAATAAATAGGGGGGTTTGATCCCTCACACCCTCATTAATTTGTTCCTCGATCACCTCCAGTTTCTCACATTCAGCTCATTTGTACCTGGCAGGACATTGTTATATAAAGGAATGCCTGGGGAAACACTGACATTTTACTCACTGATTATTTATTTTCCCCTGGTCTCTCAATGTCAGCACATGACATGAGGGAATAGGCTCTGCCCATCTGAAGGTAGGACACAGACTTCTGAGCTGCTCACACCCTTATACCTATGTAGCCATGCTGTGAAATGGTCTGCAGTTGTCTCCCCTGCTGGCAGTAAACCTGGTAAGTTACAGGGATGCCAGCAGTAATCATGGAGGTTTGCCCTCACACCCTGGTGAGGTGCCCTATGTATGGATGGGAGTGGCTGCATACTCTGAGTCCATTATTAGTGACATCAGAGCTGTGACAGTTCCTGAAGTATATAAGGCAGAGCACTGCCCAAATTTAGTGTGTTGCTGAATTGTTACTGAGTTGTTGGAGTGCGTTGGGACGAAAGGACCCACTAGTGCCGTAACTAGTGGTCCATTTCTACGGCAAGCTTGATAAGAGCCACACTGTGTCCAGGGACCTGGCACAGGGGTGATCTCCCTATGGGGAGAGGAGATCCCACTCCTTTGGGAGGACGTACCTGTCAAAGGGACAGCAAACCAAGATGTGCGGCTGATACAGCTGGCTGTGAAGGGCAGCTTGCCCATACCACTATAATAAAGATGCCCTGTTCAAAGATAACCCCACTGTGTGAGTGTGAAGTTACTCTCCAGTGGACGGCACCATCAAGAAAGAGTTCTTCATCAGGACCATCTCCCTGCGGACGCATAGATCCTGATGAGGTGGAGGCGCTGCACGTGATATAGGTAGGACTCGCACACCCTACCTCAGCTGCCTGTCTGGATTGACAATCCCCGAATACCATCATGCGGGAGACTCAGGAGTCCTGTTGTCTACAGGTGCACCACCAGACACGACCATGTAATGGGGGCTGGTTAGACCACACGGGCCAGTATGAGATTGGGTGGGTCAGGCCAGAGGGAATACCCGTTACAGTTGGAGGCGCTGCTGAGATACCTGTCAACAGGACAGGCTTTTGCTAGGCACACTGGGAAACAGGGAGAGTGTCTGCTGCCACATTGTGCTGCGTGGGAAGGAGCCAGGGGTAGTCAGGGGAGCTGCTGGAGCTGCGGGCCGCACGGATGCCCTGGGATCCTGCAAGGAGTTAGTGGGGCTGGAGCCGGGCTATAGCTGTCCTAGTCCCTTGAGGTAGTGCTAGTGGTAGGACGCCTAAAGGGATAAACTGGTCATTTAGGGCAGTAATCCTGGAGAGGGCCTGCGCTAGACTAGCCGACAGAAGGTAGACGCCCAAAGTACTGCATGGAAGAGCCAGAGTACTCTAGCCCATTCCAGACCACTTACCGAAGGCAGCACAGATGGGGAGGAAGGAGATACAGCAGACACAGAAAGAGTGAGCCTAGCCTGAGGTAGTGCAAACACGAGTCAGATCTACATTAGGTACACAAGGTGGTGCACAAGACATTTTTATTGTATCGGTGTGGCAGCTGCCCCGCAGAGAGGAGCTCCATGTACAATAAAATAATATACAGTAGCCCAATGGCGATCGCAAGAATGGAGGATCCGCGCGGTGCATAAGGTCAAAGATGGCGAACGGAGGCCGAGGGAGAGAGCGCACATGGCATGTGTGCGAGTGAAGGGCAAGCTACAGAGGAGATTTGTGTGAGCCTGCTGGAAGAACAAGCTACAGAAGAGACTTTTGTGAGCCTGTTATGGAGTGGTGCAAAAGCTGTGATTGCACCGTGTTTGTAAGATTGAAACTGTCTTTTGTCAGCTCTGGAATTGATAAGGTTAAACAGAATACGCTGGCCTTGCTATTTTCACGGGAGGCTATTGTAAATAGCTTTTAGACCAACTGTTTCGTGCCTGTCATATGTTGTTAAAACAAGGCTACAGAGGATAGGGCTGCCTTATAAGTCACCATTGTATATGTCTCTTGCTCAGCAGTTAAATGTTTTAAGATCTACAGAAAAGGCATTATGTGAAGGTTACATGTAAATTTATATGTGTACCCATATTTGTAACAGATGACAACTGTATTTTTGTCCCTGCCTTATGTATAAAACCTGCTTCATGAACCATTAAAGCCAGTTGTGGGAATTCAACCATAAGCCTCCTTGAATTCTTACAGTGGTGCAAAAGCTGTGATTGCACCGTGTTTGTAAGATTGAAACTGTCTTTTGTCAGCTCTGGAATTGATAAGGTTAAACAGAATACGCTGGCCTTGCTATTTTCACGGGAGGCTATTGTAAATAGCTTTTAGACCAACTGTTTCGTGCCTGTCATATGTTGTTAAAACAAGGCTACAGAGGATAGGGCTGCCTTATAAGTCACCATTGTATATGTCTCTTGCTCAGCAGTTAAATGTTTTAAGATCTACAGAAAAGGCATTATGTGAAGGTTACATGTAAATTTATATGTGTACCCATATTTGTAACAGATGACAACTGTATTTTTGTCCCTGCCTTATGTATAAAACCTGCTTCATGAACCATTAAAGCCAGTTGTGGGAATTCAACCATAAGCCTCCTTGAATTCTTACAGCTCCGAGCTCGTCTGCCATACTATCTGAAAGAATCCCATATCCGTTGCGTTCCAGTTGCTCCCGGGAGAAATTGTGTTTTGCTTGCCCTAGAAGATTACCTGATCTGTAGAGATCTAACAGTTTTGGTGACAGAAGTGGAATTTCGCACAGGAAAAGGGGTGAGTAAAAGATTCTTTTTATTTGTTTCTCACCTTTTCCTCTGCGAAACTAAGCAACCTAAATTTATAAGGGCAAAAGAACATAGGGTGAAAGTCCCTATTGTTTAATCGAGGGTAAGTCCCTGTAATCAAAGGTAAGTCCCCGATTTATGTAACAAAGGGTGAGAGTCCCTATTGTTTTATCTAGGGTAAGTCCCTGATTTATGTAACAAAGGGTGAGAGTCCCTATTGTTTAATCGAGGGTAAGTCCCTGATAAGTAAAACGGACGGTATATGATTTCAAATAGCATGGCAATTTAAGTTAAGTTAAAAATTGTTTAAAGTTAAGTTAACATAAGTATTGTTTAAAGTTAAGTTAATAATTGTTTATTAATACGTGCGCATAAAGTTTTAAGATTTCTTTCCTGCATAAACTCATTATGGGCACTAACATTTCGTCATCTAATAAACTTACCCTAACCTGTCAGCCCTCGCACAACCCCCTCCATCACTGTCAGTGGCACGGGGATGAACAGGTCCCTCAATTAACACTTAGGCACAGCAACAAAACTGGGATTTTTCTTTCGACAATCTGTCCCCATCAACTTAGGTAAGAAGTTGTGTTGAACAAACAGAGAATGTTAGGGAAATAAGATAACTCCAAATTATATTAATAAGGAAAATAAAGGGTTTGTATCTAAATATTTTAAAATCAGCTATCTCTATCACCTGTATGTATTGTAATAAACAGCTGCAAGTAGCCCCCACCTTTTTTCCTCCAGCTATTTTTACACAAGCATAGGAATGTACCAAAATCGGGAATGGCAGCATGGCTCTTAGGAAAAACGAACATGCAAACTTAAATTATTTGTGCAACATTAACTGAGTATGAGTATACTGTATATTATGTTTAAATTAATAATATTTTCCCGTCTGAATTGAAAAATGGAAAACAAGAGTATAACAGGTATAGGTTTCTTTTTCCCTCAGAATGTTTTATTTTAAAGTATGGATATGGTAAAAAAAAAAAAAAGGTTGATTGATTGAGTAATCCCTGTGTATGTGCTTGTAAGAATCGGAGTGAATTCTATCTATATGAAAGTGTTATTTGCATTGAATAATAAGAATACCGGTTTATTGTATGTATACAAAATTACTATTCAGGATCTGCAAATGCTTCTAAAATAAGAATATAATTAATTGCTCATGTTGAAATTTAATTTTTAAAAGGTGTACACCACCACTATAATATAAACTAATTTATACTGGGCAGGTGAAAGTTTTGGGTATCTGTGGAGAAAAAGAATAAAGAAAGGATGAATTATTTTTGTAAACAGTCCAGTCACTGGAATAATAAGGATGTTTATCGTACTGGCCATGCGATTTATTTCCTTAACCAGAATTATAATTCTTTTCCTCTAAATCTCCACAGATAAAATCAGGTGAATATGTTATATAAAATAACAGGCGAAATATATTCTAGACACAAAGCTAACAAGAAGCTCAGCATTAGTTTAAAAAAAGTTAATTATGATATGAAGAAAAAATGGATATCTTTATTAATTTAGTCTGCAGGATCAAACTGTTTTGCTTTCCTATTTATTAGGATAGGTAAGAAAATATGTGTCTGTTATTTTTGTAAAAACTGGTTGAATGTGTGAAAGAAGCGTAAAATTCTGTTTGTTTTGTATCTGCGCTCTGTGCTCTTTTTGTGTATAACCAGTAACTAAACTATCTAAACGTATATGTTAAAGCCTACAATTTTCTGTTTAACAAAGATCCAGTTTTAATTTTTGAATACCAGTAACATTGTCGGGCTGTGTGAAGAGCTGCATATTTCAAGCTGTCCCAAATTGTATTGCAGTAACCAGTAATTAACCATTTTTTCTGTTACAAGGTTTTGGCAGGAAGCCCAGAAAGTTATTTGAGCTTGTTTTATGGCTTGAAATGGAAAAAGGTGTAAATTGATTAATATAGAGTTCAAATGAACAGAGGACAGTAACCTAGAATGAGCACTCTAAACACCTGGTGGGTGGGTAACGAAGTGGTTAAAACTTAAATCTTTAATATCCGTGTAAAATAATGGGGATTAAAACAAATATTAAACGCTCAGATCCTATAGTATCAACACAATGTAATGTTCTGGATCACTGATGAACTGCATAGAATCACTAAAACTAGTGTCTTGCATTGGGAACAGGTGGATAATGTAACCACTAGTCCAATGTAATCAGCACAAACAAAACTCTAGTGCTGAGCCATGTATAAGTGTGCAGAACCTGAAATAGCAATAAAGCAACGGACAAGGAAAACGGCCCCTAGCCAGGTCTGCCAGTATACTAGAGGGTTCTCTATGGAATTATTTTTCTGCAAAGTTGATCAAATATTTAATATTTTATCATTTTTAACCATCTTTTTCTTTCAAATGTGTCCCACCTTTAAATCTGTGTCTATAAGTTTTTATGCTACAGGTTGTTCTTTCAGCGAATCAGATGCTATTTTGTGTTCTAAAAGCTTCTGTCAGAAGACTATTGCAGATTATATTTATATTCAGTAGGGTTCTTTTGAGATTTCTAATGAAAATGTTATACCCAAAGGTTTCAGGTTAGTTTTGCTATACATCAAGCAATTCCATTAAGGTTATGCTTTAAATGCTGTTATCCTTTATGTGATATTGTTCACATGTAATACAAGTGAACAAAAGGAGGGTGTTATTGCTGTTATTATTAGGGTGACCAGATTTACAAAAGTAAAAACCGGGACACATGAATTTTTTTTTTAGAAAACAAATGATATCACCAACTGCGCCCCTTCTCCTTTGTCTCTCTACCCCGCTCTGTCCCCCCTTCTTTCACACACACACACACACCCCTTTCTCTCTCCCTCCCCCCATATCCCTCTATTCTCGTTCTCCCCATCCTTACATTCTCATTCCACCCTTCCGTCTCTCTCATTCCCCCATTCTCTCTTTCCCCCCCTCCCCCCCATTCTCTCTCTTTCCCCCCCTCCCCCCATTCTCTCTCTTACCCCCCTCCCCCCATTCTCTCTCTTTCCCCCCCTCCCCCCCATTCTATCTCTTTCACCCCCCTCCCCCCCATTCTCTCTCCCCCTCCCCCCATTCTCTCTCCCCCCTATTATCTCTCTCTCTCTCTCCCTCCCCTCATTCTCTCTCTCTCTCTCTCCCCTCATTCTCTCCCCCCCATTCTCTCTCCCAATTATCTCCCTTTCTCTCCCAATTATCTCCCTCTCTCCCCCAATTCTCTCCCTCTCTCTTCCAATTCTCGCCCTTTCTCTCCCAATTCTCTCCCTCTTTTGCCCCCTCCTCCTCCCCCCCCATTCTCTCCCTCTTTCCCCCCTCCCTCTCTCACACCTCTCCTCTCCCTCTCTCATTCTGTGTCTCTCCTCCATTTTCTGTTTTTCTCCCCCCCCCCCATTCTCTCTGTCTCTCTCCCCTCCATTCTCTGTCTCAATCCCCCCTCCATTCTCTGTCTCAATCCCCCCTCCATTCTCTGTCTCAATCCCCCCATTCTCTGTGTCTTCCCCCTTTCTCTGTGTCTCCCCCCCCATTCTCTGTCTCAATCCCCCCATTCTCTGTCTCAATCCCCCCATTCTGTGTCTCCCCCCATACTCTCTCTCCCCCCATTCTCTCCCTCTCCCCCATTCTCTCCCTCCCTCTCCTCTCCCCCATTCTCTGTGTCTCCATTTTCTGTCTCTCTCCGCCCCATTCTCTGTCTCTCTCTCCCACCCCCATTCTCTGTCTCTCTCTCCCCTCCCCCATTCTGTCTCTCCTCCATTTTCTGTCTCTCTCCCCCCATTCTGTCTCTCTCCCCCCCCATTCTGTCTGTCTCTATCCCCCCATTCTCTGTCTCTCTCTCCCCCCCCCCATTCTCTGTCTCTCTCTCTCCCCTCCCCCATTCTCTGTCTCTCCCTCTCCCCTCCATTCTGTCTCTCTCCCACATTCTCTGTCTCCCTCCCTCCATTCTCTGTCTTCCCCAATTCTGTGAAACCCCCCATTCTCTCTCTCACTTCCCCCCCCCATTCTCTCCTCCCCCATTCTCTCTCTCCCGTCCATTCTCCCTCTTCCCCCATTCTCTCTCTCTCCTGTCCATTCTCCCTCTTCCCCCATTCTCTCTCTTCCCCATTCTCTCTCTCTCCTCCCCCATGCTCTCTTCCCCCATTCTCTCTCTCCTCCTCATTCTCTATCTCTCTCCTCCCCCCATGCTCTCTTCACATTCTCTCTCTCCCCCCATTCTGTCCCCCCTCCCTTCCCTCTCCCATTCTCTCTCCCCCCATTCTCTCTCTTCACCCCCCCATTCTCGTCTCTCTCTCCCCTCCATTCTCTGTCTGTCTCTCTCTCCCCCACTCCATTCTGTGTCTCTCTCCCATTCTTTGTCTCTCTCTCTCTCCATTCTCTGTCTCTCTCTCCCCATTCTCTGTCTCTCTCTCCCCATTCTCTGTCTCTCTCCCCTCCATTCTGTCTCTCTCTCTCTCCCCCCCTTTCTCTGTCTCTCCTCCATTTTCTGTCTCTTTCCCCTCCATTCTGTCTCTCTTCCCCATTCTCTGTCTCCCCCCCATTCTTTGTGTCTCTGTCTCCCCCCCACACTCTGTGCCCCTCTTCCCATGCTGTGCCCCCCTCCCCATGCTGTGCCTCTCTCCCCACACTGTCTCTCCCCATCCTGTGCATGTGCCTCTCTCCATGCTGTGCCTGTGCCTCTCTCTCTGCCTCTCCTCATGCTGTGCCTGTGTGTATCTCTCTCTCTGCCTCTCCTCATGCTGTGCTTGTGTGTATCTCTCTCTCTCTCTCTGCCTCTCCTCATGCTGTGCCTGTGTGTCTCTCTCTGCCTCTCCTCATGCTGTGCCTGTGTGTATCCCTCTCTCTCTGCCTCTCCTCATGCTGTGCCTTTGTGTCTCTCTCTCTCTCTGCCTGTCCTCATGCTGTGCCTGTGTGTATCTCTCTCTCTCTCTCTGCCTCTCCTCATGCTGTGCCTGTGTGTCTCTCTGCCTCTCCTCATGCTGTGCCTGTGTGTGTCTCTCTCTCTCTGCCTCTCCTCATGCTGTGCCTGTGTGTATCTCTCTCTCTCTGCCTCTCCTCATGCTGTGCCTGTGTATCTCTCTCTCTCTGCCTGTCCTCATGCTGTGCCTGTGTGTATCTCTCTCTCTGCCTCTCCTCATGCTGTGCCTGTGTGTATCTCTCTCTCTGCCTCTCCTCATGCTGTGCCTGTGTGTATCTCTCTCTCTCTGCCTCTCCTCATGCTTTGCCTCTCTGTCCGCCCCCCCAATTGTGTGAGTGTCCCATTCTGGACCATACCTGCATGGGTGGGGGAAGCCATCTGGAGCCCTGGCAGCAGACACCGGAAGTTCTCACTGACACTTCCGGGTCTCACTGCTGGGCTCCGCAGTTCAGACCCGGCCCCTGCTCTCCTCCATGCATTGTCTGCTCTCTGCTGCCCCCCCTGCTCTGATGGTCAAAAGCGGAACAGCCACAAAAAAACCCAGAACATTTTACAGGATGCAGGGCAGCCGGGCAGAGACTAAAAAACCGGGACAGAGGTTAAAAAAACGTGACTGTCCCGGCTAAACCGGGACACCTAGTTATTATTGCTAGCTGCCCCTGAAACCATATGGCAAGGGCTGAGTGTGTCAGCTCTTGGCTCTTGGGTATAATATTGTACCTTACTATGTTGCCTGTAATTTTTCCTTTTTATACCCCCATATGGGTATAAACTAGGAACTGTGTATGTAGGGTTAACTGTGTAAGCCCAGTGGGCTAGTTAATGCATTTTCTGTGTATTCCCTTTGCCTCATGGGCCTGCAGCTGCCTGTGCAAGCTTATAAGTGGATTGCCTTCTATGGGTGGCCCCTTATGAGAAATAGCTGCAGAGGAGAGTCTCCTGGCACATGTGGGAAAAGGGAGGGGAAAAGGGAGGGGATATTTTGGCCTGTCTTGTCTGCCAAGAGGTATTCTTAGCTGGTGTGTTAGAGAAGGCTTTAGAACCCCACATGATAGGTGCAAATGGTGGAGTGCAAGCTCTTGTGTCTACATGTTGGTTTTATGTGTTCTAAAACCTGCAATGCATTGTGTTTGTCCTGTGATTTAAACCCAGGTTGGTGAATTACATGTGAATAAGCATTCCAATGCCCCAGCTCAGATATGGGGTGCCTGAAAGTGAACTGACCCTGTTATTTTCTATGTCATATTCCCTTAGCGGAACTGTGACATTTCTTGTGTGTCAGTTTTAGGGGGATATTTGGGTGGAAATATAATTATTTTGGTTGCAGAAGTTGTGGGGCCAAAGTGCTGGTAGTCACTTAATTTTCTCCAGCAAGCAGGCATGATTTGACAGTACGCAGTGTGAATTACACCAGGGCCTCCCTGTGCCCCCCAGACTCCTGGATTTCGAGCCCAAATCTCCCCAAGTTATTTTCCTTATAAGTATAAGGTTCCCCAAAATATATTGTCTGTTTCTTGTGTTTTCAAGGTCTTATCCGAATAAACCACCATTGGTTTTTCTGCCTGTTTTGCCTTGTGATTGATCCCTTAAATATAAAGGTGTATTTGGCCTGGCCTTATGTGACAATCAGATATAATTTTCTCTCATGGGAAGACCAATGGTCACCCTAGGTACCTTGTAGATTTAATGTTGTATGATTATGCTCTAAACAGACGATTTTAATCAGCATCTATTGTGTGAAACTAATGCAATTGTCTGAGTGTCTCATGTCCAGGTGCAGTCCTTCCAATTAGATGAAGATAAAGGTGACACAAAAGCGCTTTTCATCTAAAGTGACGAGCCCTATTCCAGATTCTACCCAGTCAGAGTATTTTTCCCGGATCCATGTTACACAAGTTCACCCACAGTCGCTTCAAATTAAACCTCAACACAGGAGGGAAGGCCTAAAGACACAGCCGTTCTCAGTTGGTGTTTTGGTTCATAAGAACACCCGGCACTAACCAAAAAAAGGAGAAAAGTTCATAGGAAGAAAATTCGGACCTGTCATATTCTCTAGCAGCTGTACCCATGCTTGGCCACCGAGACTGCTGCCACTCTCAATGTCTTGTTCTAGCATGCAGTACCTATACTTGTCCACCGGGATTGCTGCTGCTAAACTAAGGAACATTCCAGACTCTGATACCTGACACCTCTGCACCTGTGCTCCACCTCTCAGCCTGCCTATATAAACCTCCCTTTCCTGTTCCTCCCTTGCCTGTTTATACTGGTTCCTAGCTCCTGCAAGGTTCCTGTGTTTACTGCTCTCCTAGCTATTGCTATCATCCTGTTCCAGTTTCCTCATTGCCGACCTCTGCTTGTTTCCTGACTTCGCTACCTGCCGCCTGCCTTGGACCCCTGCTTGTTTCCTGACTTCGCTACCTGCCGCCTGCCTTTGATCTCTGCTTGTGACCCCTACTTCGCTCCCTGCTGTTCCTGCCACGGGGATCCACTTCAGCCGAAGTCCAATCCTTGACAGAATAAACAGGCCCTACCATGGATTCCGCTGGAACAGACCCGGCTCAGGCTCAGACTCTCCATGACTTAAAACATATCATGGTTGGTTACCAGGAACAACAAAGACACGTGTTTAATCATCTTGGCCGCTTGGAAGAACCGCGGAAGCTGAGAATCGTGAAATACGTGCAGCCTTAATCACCTTGTCTGGTCAAAATACTGTGCCTGTGTAAACCGCACCCTGTATATCCCCTCCGGATTTTTTTTTGGGGAAAAAACAATCTTTCCGGAATTTCCTTAATCAATGCAGAGTTGTGTTCAAGCTTCAGCCCATCATTTATCATACCGAAGAAGCCCAGGTTGGACTGATCATAACCCTGCTCAAGGATGAGGCCCTTGCTTGGGTGGGGAGACCAAGAGAGTATGTTAGAACAAGATAGCCCACTACTAGGGCACCTGGAGGAGTTCATCGATGCCATGAGTCTTATTTTTGATGACCCAAATCGTAGTGCAACTGCTGAGGCAACTCTGAACAATCTTCGTCAAGGAAGACGCTCTGCAGCTGAATACGCCGCTGAATTCTGCAGATGGGTTAACGATACTGATTGGAATGAGGCCGCGCAGAAATATCATTTTCGGCAGGGTCTCTTGGAGCAAGTTAAAGATGAACTAGCCCAGGTGGAGCCCCCAGAGAGATTTCAGGACTTTGTCCGTTTATGCATCCAAATTGATCGTAGGCTTACGGAAAGACGATTGGAGAGACAGGGGTTCATGCCAAGCAACCCCGGGTTTAGAGATGTCAGTAACCCAAGACGTTCCAGGTAGACTGAGGAGGAGCCGATGCAAGTAAATACACTGCGGGGACCCATCTCAACCGGGGAAAGGAATAGACGCCGAACAGAAGATCTCTGTTTATATTGCGGAAATGGTGGGCACTATCTCGCTGATTGCCCAAACAAGTCCAGGCAGTCTTCTTTCCAGAGCCCTAGGAGAAATCAGCTGCACGCTATTTCAAAGACTGTTTTCTCTGCTTCTCAAGGGAAAGATAACCCTCCTTCGCTACACCCTCACCTCCTGGTTCCTATTATAATCGAGGAAGGAACACATCGTTTTTCAACCACAGTAATGGTCGACTCGGGGGCGGCAGTGAATTTTATGGACATAGAATTCGCCAAGAACAATTCGGTGTCATTTGTAGCCAAGGAATCACCAGAAAGGATGGAAGTCGTTGACAGTTCTCCCTTGAGCTCTGGACCTGTTACCCATGAAACCAGTAACTTAACACTAATCATGGTGCCCAATCACCAGGAGATTTCTTTTGGTCTCATTCCATCACCTTTGTTTCCAGTGATTCTGGGAATTCCATGGCTCATGATCCATAACCCACTAATTGACTGGAAGACAAAGACCCTCACATTTCCCTCGGAGCACTGTCAGCTAGCCTGTCTACCTAAAACTCCTATACCAGAGTGTGTAGGAATACATAAGATTGCCTCGTCTCAAGAAAATCTTCTGCCGGCTCCTTACTCTGAGTTTTTAGATGTGTGTGACAAGAAGAACGCAGATACGCTTCCCCCACATCGCTCTTATGATTGTCCAATTGAATTATTACCGGGTGCTGCCATTCCGTTTGGAAGAATCTATTCCCTCTCAGAACCGGAATTAAAGGTCCTCAATGACTACCTACAGGAGAACCTATCAAAGGGTTTAATCCGACCCTCTACTTCTCCAGCAGGCGCTGCGCTCTTCTTCGTGGGAAAGAAAGACGGTTCTCTACGCCCGTGCATTGACTATCGGGAACTAAATAAGATTACGGTGAAGAACAGGTACCCATTACCTCTGATTCCTGAACTATTGGAAAGAATTCGGTCAGCCAAAATCTTTACCAAATTAGATCTCAGAGGAGCGTATAATTTGGTCCGCATTCGACCTGGTGACGAATGGAAAACAGCCTTCCGAACCCGTTATGGGCACTATGAATATCTGCTGATGCCTTTTGGACTCTGTAATGCCCCTGCTACCTTTCAGCATTTAATTAATGATGTCCTCCGAGAGTTATTGGACCAATTCGTAGTGGCATACCTGGATGACATCCTTGTCTTCTCAGATAACATCATGGATCACCAGAGACATGTCCGAATTGTCCTTGAGCGTCTCCGTAAGTACAAATTGTACATCAAGTTAGAAAAATGCGAATTTGAAAAGACCAGCATGCAATTTCTCGGTTACATCATCTCTCCCGAGGGTTTGAGTATGGACCCAGGCAAGATTCAAGCCGTGGTGGAATGGCCAATGCCTCGAAATGAAAAGGACATTCAGAGATTTGTGGGTTTTGCCAATTTCTATAGACGTTTTATTAAAAATTTCTCTGGCATTATTGCCCCAATCACCCAACTCACACGGAAAGAATTCCCCTTCAAATGGTCTCCTAAAGCGGATGCGGCATTTGAACAATTGAAGTCACTCTTCACATCTGCCCCTATCCTCATCCATCCAAATCCAGACTTATCATTCATCTTGGAAGTGGATGCATCCGACTCCGCTGTTGGTGCCATTCTGTCACAAAGAATTGGACCCAAGATGCTCCTTCATCCATGTGCCTTTTATTCATACCAAATGTCAACAGCTGAACGAAATTATGACATCGGAAACAAAGAACTCTTGGCTATAAAAGCTGCATTCTCTGAGTGGAGACATCTACTGGGGGGGGCCAATCACAAATTACGGTCTTTACGGATCACAGGAACTTAAAATTCATTCGATCCGCAAAGAGACTGTCTGCGCGACAAGCCAGATGGGCTCTCTTCTTTGCAAGATTTCAGTTCCACATCTCATACCGCCCTGGCTCCAAGAATGGGAAAGCCGACGCCTTGTCACGGTCCTTTCCTAATCCTAGTTCAGACAGAGAGCAAGAAGAAACTATTCTTCCAATAAGAATTTTTTTGGGTGTCACATTCTCTGCCGATCTCCTCACACGAATAAAGGGAGCCTACTCAAATGACACTTTTCTTAAAAATCCTCCTCCGGAAGCAGAACTATTTCTATGTGATGGTCTCTGGAACTGTAAGGATCGTCTGTTCATCCCTAAGGAGGTAAGATTAGAGGTGCTCCAATTAATGCACGACTCCCGACCCGCTGGTCACCCAGGTGTCCTCAAGACACAGGAACTGTTGTCTCGCTCTTTTTGGTGGCCTAAATTAGCACAAGATGTTAAAGACTATGTCCTCTCCTGTGAGACTTGTGCTAGGACCAAGACCCCTCGAGCATCACCTGTGGGTTTACTGCAGCCTCTTCCGGTTCCAACTCGTCCTTGGGGGTCCATATCAATGGATTTTATTGTTGACCTGCCCCGATCAAATGGACATAATACCATCCTGGTAGTGGTGGATCGACTTACAAAGATGGCTCACTTCATTGCAGCACAGAATCTTCCTTCTGCAGACCAGACAGCCAAGTTGATGAAAGAGGTGTTTAGGCTTCACGGGGCTCTTGATGAGATCATATCCGATAGAGGGGTACAATTCACTTCAAAATTTTGGAGGACCTTCTGTTCCTCTCTAGGAATTCGTTTAAATTTATCGTCTGGCTATCATCCACAATCCAATGGCCAGACAGAAAGGACCAATCAGACTTTGGAACAATACTTACGATGTTTTGTTTGTCATCTCCAGGATGACTGGATTGATTTCCTACCATTAGCTGAGTTTTCTTACAACAACTCACATCATTCATCGACTCAGAAGAGCCCCTTTTTCTCAAATTATGGATTTCATCCAACCTTTATTCCTCGTTTTCCATCTTCGGGCCCCATTCCGGCAGTTACAGAGAAACTGGAGACTCTGCGAGGCATCCAGGAGACCCTCAAAGAGACACTTCGTGAGACTCAAGTAAAGTACAAAAGAGCAGCAGACCAACACCGCAGACCCTCCCCAGAATTTCAAGTCGGGGATAAAGTCTGGCTTTCTACAAAAAATCTACGTCTAAAGGTTACAACCATTAAATTGGGCCAAAAATACATCGGGCCATTTCGCATCTCAGCACTAATAAATCTAGTGTCCTTCAGATTAGAGCTTCCAGAGACCATCAAAATACACCCTGTGTTTCATTCTTCTCTGCTAAAACCTTTCCGTGAGAACCCGTTTCCTGGACGGAGACTTCCTCCCCCTGAACCCGTCCTCGTGGATAACGAAGAGGAATTCATTGTGGAAAGAATTTTGGATTCCAGGTTACACCGAGGGAAACTACAGTACCTGGTTCACTGGGGGGGCTATGGCCCAGAGAGGTCTTGGGAATCCAAAGATTTTGTACATGCTCCGCGACTAGTCAGACAAGCCTAGCAAGGATCGTCCGGAGAACGCTCTTGGGAGGGGGGAGTAATGTCATATTCTCTAGCCTGCTGTACCCATGCTTGGCCACCGGGACTGCTGCCACTCTCAATGTCTTGTTCTAGCATGCAGTACCTATACTTGTCCACCGGGATTGCTGCTGCTAAACTAAGGAACATTCCAGACTCTGATACCTGACACCTCTGCACCTGTGCTCCACCTCTCAGCCTGCCTATATAAACCTCCCTTTCCTGTTCCTCCCTTGCCTGTTTATACTGGTTCCTAGGTCCTGCAAGGTTCCTGTGTTTACTGCTCTCCTAGCTATTGCTATCATCCTGTTCCAGTTTCCTCGTTGCCGACCTCTGCTTGTTTCCTGACTTCGCTACCTGCCGCCTGCCTTGGACCCCTGCTTGTTTCCTGACTTCGCTACCTGCCGCCTGCCTCTGATCTCTGCTTGTGATCCCTACTTCGCTCCCTGCTGTTCCTGCCACTGGGATCCACTTTAGCCGAAGTCCAATCCTTGACAGGACCTCAACATATGAACTTTGAACTTTTTAATAACCTCTCTTTTTACAGGTTTTATTATTTTAATTACAATGTTTATTCTATTAGGTTTATATAAGTGGTGTCCACATGAAGACGATAGGGTAGTAACAAGAATATTTTGTTATATAATGGAATCCTGGTAAACAAAGCCCGCATCTTAGGTGCAATATATCCCAATGTACTATCCATACCCCATAAGTTGCACCCCAGGAACACGAGAGTAATATTTAACCCCTTGGAAAAAGACAAGATGCTATAAGATATTTGTAGAACTATATATATAAGAAATTGGTTATGAAGGGAGTGGAAATACAAGTTTACCCTAGGGAAATTATTGACTCTGTGATAGAAGGATAGATAAAGTATTATCCTGCAACTAGACCAGGTTATGTTATTTGGGAAAGTGGTTCCAGTGTTTGAAGGTAGAGTTGAGGTTTGGGATTTGTTGGGGCTTGGTGTTTGGATTATTTTGCTGGGAGCGAAGCTAGTGTTTTTGTATGTGTGTCTGTCCTACTCATTACTCTCTGTGTTATGAACAGCAAAACTTTGGTCCAGAAGTGCGTTGCAACCCCCCACCGATGCTATGTCTCTTTTGGTGATGAAGATGTCAGCAGTCCCCCAGAAGAAGAAACCGAAAAAAGAAATCAACTGGGCCAATACTATGGCCAGAAAGGAATCAAGTTATGCACTATGGGACTATTTTTTGGGGTCCGGCAGGACTATGATATGGTTAACTGTTCTTTAAAAAGACTGTCTCTAAAGGATAAGAGGGGACTGAGAAGATTGGATATGAGGAAGGTGGGGAGGTCACCCAAGGGCGTGTGTCAACCACAAGGAAAGGATCACAAGTCAACCATTTTGACTATGGCAGCCATTTTGTCTGTTCCGATATTCTGAGTAAATGTAGTATGTAAGATGTATGTGTTGGGCAGTCGCTCCTAGGAAATATTAACCCACACCAACCCCCACTTATGCTCAGAAATAGAATTTAAATAATGTTCATCCTACCTAAGCAAAGAATACGAAATTGAAAGGCATTAATTATTAAAAATAGCTCAGTTAAGAGAGTAGCGGGAGGTCTAATACCCTTTTAGGAATGTATGATTTATATGCAAAAGGAGATTTTTCAGTAGTCAATATAAATGCCGTTTTTCATGATACTAAAAGACGCTATTTTTTAGGCTCAGCAATAGATAAGAACAGTAGTTTTGCAAAATTGTATGGCATTGGGTTATCTGATGGCAGCACAAGGAGGGGTTTGTAAATTAGTGGGTAAAGAATGCTGTTCTTATATTGACACCCAATCAAAAAGTATACACACCATGATATGGATACTCTAGCAGAAATTCAATCTAGATTGTGAGAGGAAACAAGAGTTTGATTTTACATTTGGCCTTGAAAATTGGCTAGGTGTATTGGGAAGTAAATTCTTTACAGAATTAGGATAATCGCAGGTTTATTACTCTGTGTGTATGAATTCATCTAGATGGCTAAAAGTGTAATCAGCTCTATTTTTGCCAAAGAAAGATGTTTCTGCTTCTAGCTCGACCATTATGTATATGCCTCCCACAAAGAGAGCGAGAAATACCAATAGTCTTGGTACTCGTCAACCACCCATATGTTCATCTCTGATTATCAAACGAGATACCTAAAAGAGATAGGTTTCTGCAGGCACATGGTCTCTTGGAGGTTTCTCCCTTGGAGTTTTTCCTCTCCTGAGTGGTTTGCAGAAGAATAAATGGGATCGGTCAATTGGTTTGTTCTTTCAGAACAAAAGGAGGGCATTGTAAGGTTAAAACTGTCTTCTGTCAACTCTGGAATTGATAAGGTTAAACAGAATACGCGGGCCCTGACGAAGCATACTGCGAAACGCGTAGTTCCCTGCCGGAGCTCATTGAGAGAGGGACCCAGACAACCGCCGGACATCCGGTTTAGCTCCTCTCTCCCGGTCCCACTGTCGGACGCGTCAGCGGGAGCACAAGCGGAAGAAGAGGTCTTTCCGGATAGCCTCGCGGCTGATGCTGGACAGTTTTACTTATGTGTGAGTGTGTTTACTGTTTTTTACCTTTGAATACTGTTACAAATAAAACTTTATCAGCGACTAATCCAGACTTTGCCCATCCTTTTGGCTTATGGGCATCTGGGAGAGGAGCCACTCATACACCATACCCATTGGGACAGAATACTAAGACGCATCTACACCACCTGAGACTGCTGACAACACCCATTGAGGGAACGAACTCACATATGGCCGTGTGAGTTTTTATTATTATTTCTCCGCTTTAGGAGTTTTCATTTACCCACCACATCCATCGCTGAGGGTGAATTCTCACACAAGCCCGTGTGAGTCGTTGAAACTTACATTTTATGTTTCATTCACTGTTTAATTTAGTGTCATTTACCACTATCCCTTCCTTTCCCTTTCATCCTCCCCCTTCCCTTCCTATCAACACCGATTAATGCACTAATACTGCAAATTAATTTTTTTTTTATCATTTCCTTGAGTTCCACGAGTTTGCGCTGACCACCACCATACTCCAATTGCCACCATAAGAAGATCTTGGGATTTGTCTTCTTCAAGGTCAAGCGGCAGCAAAACCAACAAAGGGCCAGCATACAATTTTTTATTAATTTTTATTATTGCTGGCACAGTTTTTTATGTCCATAGGCGTCCAATAACTATAAGCCACATATTACAGGGAGCGCCCCAGTTCCACACTCTGCTAATTATGTGAAGGTTACATGTAAATTTAGATGTGTACCCATATTTGTAACAGATGACAACTGTATTTTTGTCCCTGCCTTATGTATAAAACCTGCTTCATGAACCATTAAAGCCAGTTGTGGGAATTCAACCATAAGCCTCCTTGAATTCTTACAGCTCCGAGCTCGTCTGCCATACTATCTGAAAGAATGCCATATCCGTTGCGTTCCAGTTGCTCCCGGGAGAAGTTGTGTTTTGCTTGCCCTAGAAGATGACCTGATCTGTAGAGATCTAACAGTGTTGGTCCTGCCTAGGACCTTGGGGTAGTAACCCTGACGACAGTGAAGAGGACATTGTCGTGATATATGAGGAACATAATGGACTGGATTGTCATTCAACGTACAAACGCTACCTCATTCAACTTGCAGAGTGACATTTCAAACCAAGATGGCGGTTCCCGCTTCCCTGGGAGACCGCATGGGCCAGTTGCAGAAAACATTGCAAATTCTCAACTTGCAGAGAGTTGGCCAGGAGTGGCGCCAACAGGAAAACTCCACCCTGATGGGGAGTATGGCGCGAAAGCTGGAGCAGCGCCCACATGGATTATGACTAGCTCAGCCCCTGTGCTGGGTCAGCAGACCAAATTAAGGGACCTCCCTCCAGTTTCCACCAGGGGGAGTGGTTTCCGGTTGTGGCGGATGCAGATGGAGTTAGCTGGAGGAGGGGTTGGCAAACCAGCCCCTGCACTTCAGTTGCGAGGAGCCAGCGAGCAGAATAGACCACTAGTGAGAGTGCCTCTGTGGCAGGACGGCCTGTAGCCGAGGTCAGGGAACAGTCCACACGTGTAGTTTCAGGATAAATGAAAATGTTCAGTGGCTTTATTTCTCCACAGCAACATAACATGCGGGTACACTGTCCCTTTAAACAAATAAATCCTGCTCCACGTTGGGAGAAAAACTGACTAACACAGCAGACCTATCTAGCAGGCTGGCTGGCTAAACCATAACCAAACCGTAAGAGTCTTTAAAGCAGTCATGAAAACAAATGAAACAAATCTTACTTGGCTGCAGTAAGTAGTGTGCTGTATCCGTCTGGCTAGCAGCACATATATCCATATGCTCTGGTCTGAGAGAGCCACCTACTGCCAGTAGCAAGATCCTTATCTACCTTGCTGGCTCTCAGGTGTCAGCTTACTTCCTGATTAGCTAGCTTCCACCTGAGTTAACCCTTATGAGTGCTGGATGAAGCACTCCCATATGTTTCCCAGGCATAACTGATAGGGGTTAACTTCACCCTGTCACAGCCTCCTCTAGTGACTATGGCCTGCAAATCTGAAGAAGGGTCACCGATATCTACCCATCCCTACTCGGCCCCAGGAGGCTTCCTGATACTCCGAGTGGCGGGTATAGAAACGGTGGCATGCCTGTGCCTGCAGTGTCGACTGCTGGGCGGTGCTGTGAGCTCTACGGCGCGATGCGCACAATGTGGCCTGCAATACCTGTGGCCAATGCCGACATTCGTGCCGGTCCAGGCAGTGGAGACCGCGGGAGATATTGCCATGCTGTCGGCGGAACTCCCCGGTGCGCTCTGGCGGGAGTCTACTGATTCCGGAGAAAGGGGATCGGGCCCGACCATCAAAACCGAGCCAGATGAGAAAACCGACCACCGACACGGTGATAAAAAGGGGGCTCACCGTCGATCACCGTGCGGAATGCCTCACCCTAATGCAAAGTTGGAGTCCTCGGACGAGGAAACAGCAAGCTCTACTGCGTTGACGGCCCGACCACCGGTGAGCCACAACAGCAGTACGATTAAACCAGTGCCACTCACCTGTGTCGGAAGTGAGCGGAGCAGAGTATCGCCCGTGCAGCGGCCGGCCCGAGAGGCGAAGTCCCACGGCTGTGGTGACCAGCGGTTCCGATGGCGGCAGATCCACCCCAACACCACGGAACGGTAAGCAAAGCCCCTGCTATTACCAGGTTCTGAGGGTGGCAACGGCGGAGGAAGGACGGTTCAAGGCCCAAGCGGTGCCACAGCGGAAAAAGGCGTTGCCGGATGTAGTCATGGAGGAAGAGGTCTCGTTTGGGGACCCAACCCAAGATGGCGGCGAAGCACGTGCGTTCCAGGACTTCTTCACAACGGCTGTTTGAGGAGCATTGCGTCGTGGGTCAAGAGTTGCTGACGGAGCAGGATTTGGAGGGTGAATACAGCAAAGGTAACAAACACATTGGTTGTATGTTCTTTAATTATGTATTTTTTTAGGAAGCCCATTAACTGCCAATGTGCTTATCTATGCCCCTTTATGGGTATAGATAATCAGTGACAAGCAAAGCATATTTAGGCTTGTCCATCCCCAAAAGTCAGTACGCCCAGGAGAAAGAGGCGTGGAAAATTGAAGCTGATGCCATGAAATCGGCAGAGCTGAAAAATATGATGGAGACATTGATGCAAACTCAGAGCTTCCACCTCTTTCCTGTGCTTGCTCTAAGAGGAAAAATTTCAGGATCAAGCTGAATTTTTCAAAAATAAAATGGAACAAGCTCTGAAGCCATTGGAGGTCAAAAATAGAGATTACAAAACTAAGAGACACTTGGGGGGGACACCACTTGGAAGCCAATCGAGGGAGCACATGGGACCCTCACAAGAATAATAATAATAATACAAGTCTTCTGCAACAAAAAGGCACAAGAAGCATCACAAAACCCCAGAACCAAACCAATATGTCAGTAAAGTATAAGAAACCCACAGCAAAGGAACCTACGTGCTTCTTTGGAGGCTCTCAGCGTGCAGCCGACCATGAGGGTGTAGATCGGGAGCAGATAAAGCATGTGAGCAGGAAGAACAGGCTGGGGAGGGCCACTTGCAGAGGGTTAATCGAGGAGCTCTTTTAAAACGATAACACAATCATTTCAATCGGAACTCCGCTCAGCAGTCAAAGAATTTAAAGAAGAAATTGCAGTATTGAGCCAGTGGACCACAGACCTACAGTACAAAATGGAGGATTCCCTTCAGCTGCAAGCACAAACAGATGACGATATGCTGAAACTGATTTCATAGCTCAAACTCCTCAAAGCCCAAGAAAATAGGGAGAGGAGACAGAACGTTAGAATTCGGAATAACCCGGAAACTATTCCTATGGATGGCCTACGCCCCCATCTCAACAGATTATTTAAAAACATTGATCTAAATTCTACAAAAAAATTAAAGTTTAAATGGCGACCAACTCATATTAAATATCTAGGTGTCAACATCTCTAGAAACTACAAATTGCTCTATCACAACAACTACCCCATTACCACATTATATGGCAACATTAAAAAGGACCTATTGAAGTGGAGCAAGCATCAGATATCATGGATCGGTAGGATAATCTCCATAAAAATGAATAGCCTCCCCAGACTGCTATATTATTTCCAAGTTATGTACCAAGAGGTGAACTAAGAGCCCTACAGAACCAAATCTTTCAATTCATCTGGCAAGGGAAGAGATCAAGGGTGGCTAGGTCTGTGCTGATGGCCTCCAGATCGAGGGCGGCATGTTGGTCCAGATATACTTCGGTACTTCCATGCAGCACAACTATGCCAACTAGTCATCTGGAATGCTGTTCTGCTGGGTAGCAATCAAATCGAGATACTCAGAGGATTGCCCGTTACTAATATCACTCTGGACAATAGGGGAAAAAAAGACCAGGGACCTAAAGAACCAGAACCTGTAAAATTCACAATGAACATCTGGGCTAAAACAAAATTTAAACTCACGTCAACTACCTCCCAGATTACTACCCCCCGCCCCCCACCAGGGATGAGCTCAAGCCATTTCGACCAGCTTAAGAATAAAAACATTAAAAGGATAGGAGACTTACTTCACAAGGGGAAACCCCCAAGTCTCCAAGAGCTTAGAACCAAATATAACGCCCCAGACCTACCTCTATTCCAATTCCAACAAATTAGGCATTTCCTCCTGTCCATCTCTAGGAACTCAAAATTTCCGGAGCTGACCAACTTCGAGCACTTATCCAAAAAGGAAAAATACCAAAAAAGGACTAATAAGGATGATTTACGCAGGGCTATAATCGGCGGGGTCCACTACAGACCATAGTTATCTGACCAAATGGCCCAGAGACCTGGGGATGGAAATTGACAGAGAAGACTGGGAAGATATCTGGGATAATGTGGCAAAAATCTCCATCTGTACAGCCACAAAAGAAAACATATATAAAATAATATACCAATGGTATCTTGCACCAAAGAGGCTAAAACAGATCTTCCCAGAATCCTCTGACTAATGCTGGAGGGCATGCGGCCAGGTAGGCGACAAAGCCCACATATGGTGGTTCTGCCCGGCAATACAAAATACTGGAAGATGATCCATTAGATTATAAATGAGACCACATGCTTAGAAATCCCCCTGTACCCTCTAGTATACCTGCTGGCCAAACCAGTAGAGGAAATAAGCCACCCTATTAAGCGCCTGATATTGCATATTCTGACAGCAACCAGATGGGCGAAAGAAGCCGCTTGGAAAAACCCATTGTCTCCATCCAGGTCAATGGTAACAAATAGAATTAAAGAAGTGATGTTGATGGAGAGGCTCACGGCCTTCCTTAAACACTCCACCGAAAAATTCCACAAAATATGGGACCCTTGGCTAGAAGCCGAATAGAAGACAATATAGGCCACATAAGTAGGAGTTCGAGTAGCTCGAGACCTAGGGTTGGGCCTGAAAGGAAGAGAGATAGACAGCGGAAATGAGAGTGACAGAGGCTCGCTGCCCAGGGAGCCAAATAGGACAAGATGATTGGTACCCTACCCCTCTCCATTTTATTTTCTCTTCATTTGTTGTTTCTTTCTTCCATCCTCTTCTCTTTTTTATATTAAAATCTGATGTATAAATCTAAAATCAGTTTGGGTTCCACGGTTCCCTCATGAAATAACTGTATGTATTTACAATGGTTTGAAAACACAATAAAAAATGAAAACATAAAAAAGAGACACTTGGGTTACAGAAGGTGTCCATGGAAAAGATGGCGATAGAATTACAGGATATACTCAAGAAACAGAGGTCTCTCACGGATGAATTAAACTTGCACAAACGCCTAGAAGTGGAAGAGCTTGAAAGACTGAGAAATTAGATTACAGTTCTGCAGGGAGAGAGAGTATGCAAAGACTTTACGGTCAGTGGTTAAAACATTGGAGTCTGAAAAGATGAAGTTGGAGAAAAAGGTTACAGAATTAAGACAGAGTGAGGCTCTGCAGACCAGTAAAGTGCAGGTTTCTCCAATATAAGAAAAGGTATTAGCCCTACCCAAGTGTCTGCATCCCACAGAGACTAATGCCCATAATATAGAGGGTGCGCTTGCTCCGCCGTGCGCGCAGCAATTATAATTGGCTGTGGTTAGTCAGCCTTTCTGTATTAGGGCCGCGCACCCACAGCAGTGAGCGTAGAGCCAGACGATCGGGGAGAAGACAGTGAAAAGTAAGTTTGCGCGCCGCTCAGTGAGGCTGCAGTGTGTGTGTGTGTATGTGTGTGTGTGTGTGTGTGTGTGTATATATATGTATCAGAGTTACACAATGTTAATAAATACTTATTCTCACAACGTGTCCTTTTTAATTTTTAAACTATTATATAATAAATTATTAACTTACACACACACACAAGCCTGTCGCTCACAGCAGCACGGACCGTACACGCAAAAAGTGTGCGTCACGTGCACTAGCGTTCGCGTATGCCAACTATAGAACAAGCCTAATACATACGAAGACAAAGGCATTAGTGAAGAATCAAAACCAGAAGAATCCTTATCTGATGAAGCTGAAAAATAGGATGTTCTATGGAAATGGATGTAGAATCTGCTGCTCCGGTATTAAGTATATTGAGTTACATGGAAGAGGAGGCAGCGAAACCATTCTGCAGCCTAGAAAGCACGGTAATTGCCCCAAAGGAAAAAACCAAAGAGACTGGTTGGAGTAAAAAGGTGCTTGGGACAAGACGTCTCACCAAAGGAGAACCAAGCCCATGGATCCAGCCGGAAGGTGGACCCAGAAAAGAGTGGTGGGAAGGATGAAAACCTCTTCAATTGCAAGTCGAGAAAGAAGAATAGGAGTCCAAAAGACTCCCTCGTGAGGCCGAGCTAAAAATTGCATGTGTGGAATCGTGTCCGACCTCACCTACAGGCCGCTCCGTCACACGGTTACTACTTGCTAAGTTAGTTAGTTTGTTTTTATATTGTAATGCTGCTGCCCATGGAGGACAGGGAAGAAGACTAGGGCGGCCTTCATCCTGGCAGGGGTAAGTAGAACTTTAATTTAGGTTATGCTGGCTGGGTGTTTATTTTTAATGGGCAAATGAGCTATTAACCAGATCTTATTAATAGGGATTTTGTCCATTATTGTACTGTATGTGTTGGGGGTGGGATGTTTTTTTGGGGAAGAGGGGGTGAGTAGTAGGGTTGTTGTATTTTAATATTTCTTGGGGGTATAGGTGGTGGGTGAAGGGGGTAGTTGCCCCCAGGGTGGGTGGTTAGGCCTCTCAGGTAGGTAGCGGGAGGGTTTTAGCTCCTCATTACCATTGCACTCACTATGGTAGTGAAGGGTTAACTCCACTCGCTACCCACCCTAGGGCAACTACCCCTTCAATCTCCCCCCAAGAAATCAGGTACTCTGGTTTACCCCTTCATTGCCTTAGTGGCTAGCCGCTAAAAGGTAATGAAGCTTATTAAAATAAAATCACAGTATTGAATCAAGGGGTCTCCGGAGCAGAACCACATTAATTTCAGTCTTGGGGCCCCATGCTTCCCGAGTTACAGGCCCCGGTATGGGGTGCCGGTACCTCCCTGCATTGTTTAATTTGGCCGTGTTACGTGACATTTAAACACACAGGAGATACCGGGACCCCATACTGGGGCCTGAACTCAGGAAGCAGGTGTCCCCGAGGCTGAAATTAATGCAGTTTTGCTCCAGAGAACCCCCTGCTACAATACTATGTTATTAAAATGTAAATAAAAACAGTGCCATTGCCTGTTAGAAAAGAGCTTAAAGCCCATAGTGAAGACTGTTTAATATATTCTGCTAAAGAAACGGTTAAATCACTTACAGATGTGATAGGTTTACAAACACACAAGAGTGCAAATAGGTTTGCTGTGCAGTCCAAGCTGGAATACCCGTAGTGTCCACGAAATCCTACCGAGATCCGTAAATCAGACTCTGTTGCCCTCCCTCGGTAAACGGAGCCGTCCTGCTTCCGTGTCACATGCCCAGTGACGTCAGCACGTTGCGGGCTTCGTACGTCACTCGGGGGTGGGGCGTAGGCTGGCAATGCTCGCACTCGGGATACTCTGTGATAGTCATGGAGTATCAGACCGGACTCACAGCTTGCAAGCCATAAGAGACACAGCCCTACGCATTTCAAGTATATTCTCTTCATCAGGGGCACTGTCACAGTGAAAACCTATCACGTCTGTAAGTGATTTTTAACCATTTATTTTGCTGAATACATGAAAGTCTTCACTATGGGCTTTGCACTCTTCTCTTTTTGCATCGCCCACATTTTTTACAGTGTGTTTGTTGGTTTTATTTGGACTCTATTTTTTAGATTGGACTATTTATATATTTTTTTAAATATATTTTTTTTTTTCAACTTCAAGATTTTTATTGGGTTTCACAACAGGTACACTATGCCACATTCCATAATAAAACAATTTGAAACCCCCCGAGGTTTACCCTTTTCGCTCTCACAATCAAGGGTAAGATCACTCAAAAGCAGTAAGGGACTTACAACATGCACTCACAGGACTAGACAAACCTGACTCACCTGACCAAAGACTGGACAACAGAGGGAAAAAACCACAAGGAGGGAGAAGGAGGGGGGGTAGGGGGGGAGGGAATGGACTGCCACCGTGTTCTTCGGTCGTGGAAGGTCTGCTTTTGGTCCGTGTTGCGCCCTTCTTTGAGACACCTGGCGACTCCTCCTCTTGGCTCTGGTTTTAATAGTCGAGGGGATCCTACCTGTTACGTGCCTATGTTATAGTATGTTCCGCTCCGTCACCAGAGAACGCACTTGTACTTATTATTGCAAAATTGTGCTGGCATCCACCCCGGGGATGTCGGATTGGGTAAGCCATGGCTCCCACACTTTTAAGAAATTTCGGCCAGAGTCGTTGACCCAGCTAGTCAACTGTTCCATCTGGCAAACTTGCCATAATCTGTTTCGGATTTTGGGGATGACTGGTGGATCTTGCTGTATCCACACTGCTGCGATCTCGCACCTAGTGGCTGTGGCCATATGTGCCACCAATTTGTGTGCCGATTTTGGCAGCCCCCGGGCCCGCCTGCCCAGTAAGAACAGCCACGGGTCCAGGGGAACCTCTAAATCGAGGATACTTTGTGCCCAAGCTCTAATGCTCTCCCAAATCGGGAGTACCTTCGGGCAGGACCACAGCATGTGGACTAGGTCTGCTGATTCCCCGCACTGTTTTGGGCAGAGCGGGGAATACCCGCCGACGAATTTAGACAGGCGTAATGGGGTGTGATACCAGCGCATCATGACTTTATATGCGTTCTCTTTTAACGTTGAGCAGATGGAGCTTTTGGCCGCCGCCTGTAAGATCCACTCCCAGTCTCTGTCCTCTAAAGTCTCCCCTAGGTCTGTCTCCCATTTAGTCATGTAGTTCAGTTTGTCGGCGTCAGGTCCACTTGGACAGATCACTTCCCGGTATAATCTAGAGGTAAGTCCCCGTGTGTCCGTTGCTCTGGAACACAGCTGCTCAAAATTGGTCCTAGCTGGTCTAATTGGAAATTTGTTATAGAATGCTCTTATCTGAAGGTAGCGGAATAGTTCAGTGTTTGGAAGGCCTTTTTCTGATTTGACGTGTTCGAATGTTTTAATATACTGAGGCCCCTTCAGATTCATTAACCGCTTATATCCCGACTGTATCCAAATTTTAAATTGCCGCTCTCCGGCCATCCCCGGGGCGAAATCTGGGTTATCGAAGAGCGGGGTCATTAAGGAGTGTTTCGTCGTTAACTTATGTTTGAATTTGGAACTCCTCCACACCACCAGAGAGGTGTTCACCATGGTCCGTAACAACATCCCCGCTGTGTTATCGCATCGTTTTGGCAGCCAAATTAAGTTTTGCAACTCAACTGGAGCACAGCAGGTCTTCTCCAGCGCCACCCATCTCCGCAGGGACGGGTCAAGGTGCCACTGGACAATCTGACCCAATCTTGCTGCTTTGTAATATGCCAACAAGCAAGGTACCGCCAGTCCCCCTCTACTCGTGGGTCTCGTCAGTATGCTCTTAGCAATTCGTGGACTCTTCTTGTGCCATATGAATTTCATGATCTTTGACTGTAAGGCGAGGATGTCTGCCCGCACCAATGGTATTGGTAGGGCCTGGAACAGGTAAAGCACCCTTGGCAGGAGATTCATCTTAATGCTATGGATTCGTCCAAACCAAGAAATTCCAAACCCCGCCCACACTCGCAGATCCTCTCTTAGAGCTTGGAATAATTTGGGGTAGTTTGCTTTGTATAGTGAGTCGTATGTCTTAGTAATTTGGATACCTAGGTATTTGATAGAGGAGGCCTGCCATTTAAAATTGAAATTTAGTTCGATTAGTTTCTCAATTGGACGTGGGAGGCTAATATTTAGGGCTTCAGATTTTGTCTGGTTAATTTTGAACCCGGAGATGAGGCTGAACGCACCCAGAATCTCAAAGACATTGGGCAGGGAAGTGAGCGGCCTTGATAGGGTCAGGATCACATCATCAGCGTATAATGCCACTTTATGGGATTGGTCCCCTACGTCTATCCCTGTTATATCTGGGCTTAGGCGGATATGGGCCGCCAGGGGTTCTATACATAATGCAAACAGCAGAGGGGACAGGGGGCACCCCTGTCGCGTCCCGCTACAGATGTTAAATTGCTCCGATGGGAAGCCCTGGTGGCGCACCCTAGCTGTGGGGCCTTTATACAGGGCTAAGATGGCTTCTAGGAGGCGTCCCTCGAAACCGAATGCTCCTAGTACTGCCCTCAGATAGGACCAATCGATCCTATCGAAGGCCTTCTCAGCATCCAGACTCAACAGCATAGACGGGATATTCTTTTTATTGGCCAGATCGATCAAATCTATGATCCGTCTTGTGTTGTCTGCCGCCTGCCTTCCTCCAATAAATCCCACCTGATCCGGGTGGATTAGCCCTGGCAGGACAATGCCCACCCTGTTAGCTATGAGTTTAAAAAATATTTTCACATCGGAATTAATCAGGGATATGGGCCGATAGCTCTTACAGTCTACCGGGTCCTTACCTGGCTTGTGGATCAGGGAGATTGAGGCCTGGAGCATCTGGGATGGAAAGGAGCCTCCTGCTAGAATTTCGTTAAATAATTTTAGAAGCTGTGGCGCTAGTATTTTAAGGAATTTTTTGTAATATAAATTTGAAAAACCATCTGGTCCCGGAGCTTTGGCTGGTTTAAGGGCCTTTATAACCTCTGATAATTCTTCAAATGTAAAGTCGACCTGTAATGCCTCCCTTTCTGCCCTGCTCAATTTGGGAAGGCGTGCCTCTTTTAGGAACTTCTGGGTTTTTTCTCCTATTTTCTGTGTGTGGCTGACCTTATCTCCGTCATAGAGAACTTCATAGAAATTTTTAAATTCCGCGACAATTCTTCTAGGGTCGGAGGTGAGGTCCCCCCCCTTGGTGCGGATTGAGGAGATACTATAATTAGGGAGTTTGTTACGTAATTTATTGGCAAGTAAGGTATCTGGCTTGTTGGCTTTGTCGTAAAACTTACGCTTGGACCATGCCAACTCCCTCTCGGCTCTGGAGTTTAGCAACAAATTGAGTCTAGTTTTAATGTCAGAGAGTTCCTTTAGGGTAGCGCCCTGTTTATTGAGACTATGAAGTGCGGAAAGGTGTGCTAGTCTCTCTCGCAAATCTTTTATCTGGGACTCCTTAGCTCTTTTGGATTGTGCTGCTAAATTCATTAGAAGTCCCCTCATGGTCGCCTTATGGGCCTCCCAAAGAGTAGAGTGGGAAGATACACTCCCTGTATTGATTTCGAAATATTCCTTAATTTTATCTCCTATCGCCCGCTCCGATGTTGGATTTTTTAACAGCAGCTCGTTTAATTTCCAGTTCGCCCCCGGTCTGTCCAGCAGCCGCAGAGCACATCGCAGCTCAATTGGTGCGTGGTCCGACCATGAAATATCATGGATCCCAGAATGGGAGACCATGGAGACCGCTTTGTTAGAGACCAGGAAGTAATCTATCCTACTGTATCTGTTATGGGGGTGTGAGTAGAAAGTGTATGCCCTTTCCGAGGGGTGATGTTCCCTCCAAATGTCAATTAACTGGCAATCACGGAGCCCTTGATGTATAGTTAGTACGTCTTGTTTCTGTGGTAAGTTAGTCCCCGTGCATCTGTCCAAGTCTGGGTCTAGGGTGCGGTTCATGTCTCCTGCCAGGAATATACAACCTATTGCCACCTTGTGTAGTTTATCAAAAAATGATGTGAAGAATTGCGGTGTCTGTTCGCAGGGGGCATAGATTGAGCTCAAAGTGACCTCTTGGTTGTTAATTGTGCCCGTAACGATAACATAGCGTCCATCCAAATCTTTATATGTTTTAACTACCTGGAAGGGCACTCTGCGGTGGATTAGTATTGCCACTCCTCTTTTCTTAACTTTCGCAGAGGACATAAACATTGTCCTATAGTGCCCGTCCAGGTAGTTGGGGTGATTCGACTTGGAGAAGTGTGTCTCCTGAACAAACACTATATCCGCTTTTTTGCGAACGTAGTCCCTGAAGGCAATTCTGCGCTTTATTGGGTTGTTGAATCCCTTGACATTATGGGAAATAAAGATCAAATCGTTACTCATCCTTGACTTGGACTGGACCTGCAGCAGGGGGCGGTGGAGGTGTGTGTTTCGCCAGGAACCGAGACTGAGGAAGAGCCGTCTCCGACCTGTAGCACTCACGCTGATCTTTGTATGGTGGGTCCTGTGGGTTGGGGGGAAACAATAGGGAAACATGGGGAAAGACACACATAGAACAAAAAACAATTAGTGTCCTCCGAGCTGTGGCCCTGCCACCTTGGCTCAGATTCCATTGCCTTTGGGGGCTGGGCACCTGCCACTGGGCCCTCTCCGATGATATCTCACTTCGTGAACCCCCTCCCTCCCAAAGGACTTTGCTGGGATAACCCCTTCCCAGCCCCTGGCCCATGCGGACCGCAGAGCAGGCTGAGATCCCTCAGCTCCCGCCCCGCTCCAAAACCAAAAACTTGCACAATACCTATATAACTTATAACTCCTGGGTTTATCGCTAACCCCAGTATTAAGTGCTACCGCTTGCGTCCTTGCCCTTTATTTCCCTAACTGGACGGGTGGCCTCTTTATCTTCCACCTCTCTTAGAGAACGTTCTTTGGTGTACTATCTCTCCCTTCTAGTTTCTCTTCGGACTCCCTTCCCTGACGAGCTCTCTTCTGACCTTTTCCATTTCCCTGTGTCTCCTTCCCCTCTAATCCTTTTCATAACCTACCCCGGCCTCATTTACTTGCTATTGCCCTCTAAATACTTCCTCTCCCTTCTTCCCTCTGTTATAACCACTTGTTCTTACCATCCTCCCTTCCGTCCCTCCTCTCTTCTGCTACTCCACTTGCTTCTTCCATCTGTCTCCTTCCTATTTCCATCACTTCCCTTCTGCCT
The DNA here is from genome assembly GCF_040206685.1 of Ascaphus truei. NCBI lineage: Eukaryota > Metazoa > Chordata > Amphibia > Anura > Ascaphidae > Ascaphus > Ascaphus truei. The sequence goes on along the minus strand of NW_027453820.1, from coordinate 470,038 downwards.
TCCTCTTGCCCCACCCCGCTTACTTACTCACTTACCTCTTCCACCCTCTCTGCCTCCCCCAGGCTATATCTGCCTTCTTATATGATGCACCTACTTTACCCTTATTCTATCCTGCCTTCCGCCGCTGATCTTAACTTCCCTCCCTTATAGCCCTGTGTGGGACTCCTTTCCCCCCCCTCTTAGGCCTTCCACCCTTGGATACCCTCCCGGAGTATGTCCACTGGGCCTTCTTCGCTCCGGCGGTGTGTCGCTTGCAACTGCTGCTGCCCCTGCAGTTGCGGCGCTTGGGGCCGGCGAAAATTGAAAATCCCGCCAGGCCGGGTCGCCCGCGTGACGCACGTCGCCACCTCCTGACGTCCTTAGGGTCTTTCTGCCTCCTCCAAGATGGCCGCCCGCGCACTTCCTCTACTGGCGCCCGGACATCCGGCCGCCGCCATTTTGGGAGCGTCGTTCGTCCAGGACGGCTGTGTTCGCGCTCTCCTCCAGGTTGATGGTGGTTTCCTGCTCCTGCGTTCCAAGCTGGGTTTTTCTCTCACCTCGTGGGTGCCTCCATCTTTGGGCCTCCTGTTTCCCTCGTCCAGGTGAGTACAGCGTCTTTTACAGGTGGGAAAACGAGGATTTTTGCCCCTCCAGCGGGAACCTTAAATCAAGCTCGATCTTGCTGTAATGTAAGCGGGCTTAAGACCGTAGCGGTATAACAGGGAACTTAAAACTGATAACTGGGAAACTTAATACCCAAACACTGAGGATTATTTAGAGAGACTTTGCCTTGTTGCACCTCATCTTTTATTCCGTGGAGACCGGGGCGCTTGTCCCGCTGTTGCCCAGCTGGGGCCCGGGATCTCCTCTTCTTCCACCGGCGCTGGCGGGGTCCCCTTGAGGCCTAATTTCTGGAGGAACACCTCTCCCTCCCCAATCTCCTTCATGTGAAAGGCCCGTCCATTTTTGCTGGTGGACAATCCAAAAGGGAAAGTCCAACGGTATCGGACGTTGTTGTCCCTCAGCACTTTTGTGATTGGGAGCAGGGCCCTGCGACGCAGCAAGGTTAGGGGGGATAAGTCCTGGAAGATGAGCAATTTTGCTCCTTCGAATTCTATTGTAGGGGTAGCGCGGGTCTTTTGGAGGATGGCCTCCCTGGTCTTGTAAAAGTGCAGCCGCGCTATGATATCCCGCGGTTGATCTGACTGTGTCGGCCTCGTTCTCAGGGCTCTATGGCAGCGATCCATCTCCAATCTTTCCCTTGGGGTATCCGGCAGCAATTCCCCCATCCATCTCAGGACGAATTCCTCGCAATCCCCCACTTCTTCAGGGACCCCCCGTATCCTTATATTATTGCGACGCTCCCGATTTTCTGCGTCTTCCTGCTTCTCTTTCAGGTCATTAATTTGGATCTGCATCTCTGTTGTTTTTTTTGCATTGCGTTTGGTTGCGGTGGTAACAATGTCCAGTTGGGTCTCAACTCGACCTGTGCGCTCTCCCAGGCTACTGATTTCCCTCCCCTGCTCTTTAATTTCTGCTTGCAAGAGGGTTTTGAGGTCGGTATATAAACGATTGAAATCGCCAAGCCTAACTGGCCTGTCTTCAGCGTTCTCGCCGTCCTCCTTCTCTCCCTCCCGTTCCGAATCAGAGCCCTGATTTGAATTCGGCGCCATTATGGCCTCCGCCGCGCTGCTCCTTGTGCTGTTAAAATATAGCGGGAGCCCCTTTGATTTCGGCGGTTTGGCTGCCCGTTTTGACATCCTGGTAGTTTGGTAGAGTTATAGTAGTTAAATTCTAGCAGTTCAGTATGGAGTAAAGGTATTTTATTTCTTTATATTATGAGCGGGGCATGGAGCACTGGAATCATACATCCATACTCTCTGCCATCGCGCATGCGCCTCTTAAATATATTTTTTACCTGCTGCCAGCCTGGTTTCTATATCCGCAGTGCTCATTCCTTTTCCTACATATCTACCCCCACATGAAGACAGATATATAAATAATATGGTAAATATGGTAATTTATTTCTTATATAAGACGAAGAGCAAAAAGAAAGGTATTGGGGAGTGATCAACTAAACCATACTAATTGTGTAATGAAACAAATACATTTTAATTGATAATATATTAAAGTAGGTGCAACTGTGAACTAAAGTGAATCAGAAAAAGGTGAGGGGTACAGTTAACTGTACTCCAAAGAAAATTCACTTAAATGCACACTACCTACTGCTCCGACAAAGCTTATTCTAAAAAAAGCCGCCGGTTGACCGGGGCTTACTCTGGCTGGCGCTGAGAATAGACAGCGCGCCAGCTGCATCCCCTCCGTGCCCCCCCTCCAATGCGCTCGCATTTTTATGCCCCTTCCCGACCCCCTAGCTGTAACTGCTGTGCCCCTCTGCTTCCCCGCACCCCCGCTTACCTCACTTCAAACCTTCAGGGGAGTCGGGGAAGCCAGGCGCGCACGTGACTGTGACGTCACAGTGACGCGCGGACGGGCCGCGTCTCCACGCTGCCAGCACGCATCCTGCCGTGCGGCTTTTGTTAGAATAAGCTGTGTCGGAGCAGTATATTTAAAATGTAACCTTTAATGTCATATACTTAAAACATATATTACCAAAGAAAATGTGTGATAACTATTAAAAATAAATTAAATAAAGTCACTCGTGCTGCCAAGAAAGCCTCTCATGTGTAGATACTCCAATGTACCATTGAGACTGGAGTATTAGAGGCTACAAAAGGTGCACACAGCCAGGGTGAGCAAATAAGCCCACCACTTCACTAGCTAGTACGATATGCTAGGAAATATAGTAGCAGCAGGGATGGTATACCATATAGCTTAGAATAGATGGTACATACAAGTGTTCAATCCCAATATACCCCAGAAATCATTACCGAGCTGCTACACTAATTTTTATATATAGGGCTAAGCTAGAATGAATGGCTGACAGACACTGTATTAAAACAGCCCCATAACGGGGGCTGACAACATCATCACGCGTCTTGGCAGCACGAGTGACTTTATTTAATTTATTTTTAATAGTTATCACACATTTTCTTTGGTAATATATGTTTTAAGTATATGACATTAAAGGTTACATTTTAAATATAGGTAGTGTGCATTTAAGTGAATTTTCTTTGGAGTACAGTTAACTGTACCCCTCACCTTTTTCTTATATAAGACGAACACACAATGTTACACAATTCAAGATTAACACACTTACTGTGGATGGGGCTAACGAATAAATCCGTTTCTGGAACAAAATTCCTTCAGTTCACCTTTTTAGAGCACTTTCCACTGACCGGTAGTTACTCACAAAAAGCCCTGGACATCTGTTACTTCACCGCTGTTGGTGTGGCGCTTGGAATTTGCTTAGAAACTTGGAAAACTGACACATCTCAGCTGTGTCAGAGTTTTTAAAACCTCTGGTATTCATTCCCAGAAACCCTGCAGCCCAATCAAAAAATCTTAGCAAATTCCAGAGCAACCAAATCTGAGACAGACAGGGTTTCCCACACCCGAGTCTTTTCCAGGGGCAGGTGAAATATCCCTCTCTGACCCATCGCCCCCCACGTTGCAAGGCTATACTGAGTCTGGGTCTTGGGCAAAGGGAGTGAGGTTGCCTTGTGTCAGTCCAGGATGTGGGTGGTCCATTATAATGGCAGGGCCCCATCTGGCCTAACACCTAGGCACCTCTGTGCCTTTTCAAGTATGGCCCTTGGACAGACACAGCGGCGCCAAGCCTGGTAGCCAGCTGTGCCTTCCGGAATCCATGACTTAGAAAGCCCTCAGCTCATATACGGATCAGCAATATCTATACGTATTAAACTATTCCCGTTTAATAAAATGAGGTGGCCTGGCTTCTGCGTGCTAAAAGTTGAGTTCTTATTCTGGTGTCAGGAATGGAGCGAGTGTAAATATTCCCTACATTCACTAGCCTCATTCTTGGCACACATTAGAAAAATGCTTTAACCTTTTAAAACACTGCAAATCTGCTCAGCTTCATAACCTTAGCATGAGCACCTTCCTGAACCCCTACTCTAGGCTCAGGATACCTGGGCATGGATGTGGGTTCCTCTGCTAACTGGGGAGCCCCTTGCTATACTAAGGACTCCGTGGATACCTGCAGATATATTTTAACCCCTTCACCTTGTCTGGAAGATGCTGCAGCAGGAACTCTGGTGGTGTCGTAAGAGTATTTTCAGGGTACGAGGTTGGCGGAGTAATGCGCTTAGCTATATCCGAGGATATCACTCAATCTCTGGATACAACTCTTGGGGTATTCCATAACCCGGAACCCCACTACATGGACACTGTAGAGGGAGAAAGGGGGTGGCCCGGGATTAAAGGGGTTGCACCCCATTTGGCCATCCCCTGACCTCACCAGGGAGACAAGGGGTTAACTGGGCTGAGGTCCAGAAATGTGATTTAACCCTTGTTATAACATGAAATGCATTCTAATGGCGAATCTTGCTGTTTTGGTCCTGTTTCCTGTGAAGACCAGCAGATGGCGTCCGAGAGGAGGAGCGGCGGTTTCCCATTGTAAGTCAATGGGCCCATTGACTTCAATGGAGATTCCTCGAAGGAGCTTTCCAGGAACGAGTTGGCTGCCGTCCAAACCGCAAAACGGATACTTTTTCTAAAAGAGAGCTTTGATCACTTATTAGCCAAGTTTAACGACAAGTGGCGTGGGAATAAACAGTTCTAGAGCACATACAAATAAAATTCTTTTTTGCCCCTAGTCCCTAGGCCTCCCCTCACTCGACCACAACTGGGTCCCAGAATCCTGGACCCCCGATAAGGGTCGAACCGAGAAGAGCGGGTCGCGCCATAGGTTCCAATGGCGGCGGCAGAAACAGCTCAAGAAAACGGCTAAGTGTAAAAAGCTGAAATTTAGGAATCCATACCTCCGGTTCCGGAGGGTCCCGAGGGCCAGGGTTTGGGGTACCTGTAGTCACTGCTCCGGCATCGCTGCAGAACCATCCTTGACCCTCTTGGACCAACCCAACGGAGTATGGACCCCCTTGAAAGTTCGGGACTTTTCCCATAGACTTCAATGGCGGCCAATTTCCATTGACCGGCTATGGCGGAAAAACCCCATTGACTTCAACGGCAGCGTTGCCCCGTTGAAAGTCTATGGCGGCGGATTCCCATAGCCGCCAGCGGCGGCGGTTTGCCTGTGAAAGTCTATGGTGGCGAAGCCCGTCGTTTTCAATGGGGATTTAGTGAAAAACCGTGATTTCATTTACAGCTGAGTTTTTTGTATTAAAATAAGAAACGGTTTAAAGTGTATTTGTGTAACACCGGTTCCGAAGGTCGTAGCAAGTCGCAAATTGGACTAGAGGGTGTCCCAGTACCGGCATTGAGAACTGGGAAGTTTGGACCCGCTAGACCCAACGGAACCGGATATTTTAATATGTTTGTGTTTTATCTCTAATACTGTGTCCCAAAGTATGGACAGAACCCAGAGGAAATTCCTTTGCATACCAGGGCAGCATATGGTCCGAGAGGCGACCCAATGTCTAGGACTTAAGTATTGTTCAAAGGATTTTGTCACCTACACTGTTTACAGGAGGGCGGAGAGGACTCAAACCAGAGCAGGCTTTAAGTGTCCCACTTCACACCTTACAACAAAGGGTATCCTGCCAGGAATTACGTTTAGTAGACTTGCTGGCATTCCTGATGCAAATGTGGGCCTGCAGAAATGAGACCCCAGAGTTCTAATGCGCCTGTGCCAACTAGCAGGGGGACATGTATCAAAATGTGTTCCCACGTTAGAGAGTGGCTGGAGATAATTGCAAACCAATCACCTGTACTTAAGGTTAAGGATAGGGTTACAAAAGGTATATAACTTGTGGTAACCCAGATATCCATTGTCTTCTATACCATCTTGATTGCTGGAGAAATGCTGTGCAAAATACTTCTCATTCCCCATCCCCCAAAGTAAGTGTTATATCTTGTTTTGTTACTGTACTATATTGTGTGTTCACCTATCCAAAGGAATAAATATACTTTATTATATCTAAGCCTCGTTCAGTTCAAACCCAGTTATTTGGTGTAAATTATAGCCTGTCATAAGCTATCGTGACAGACGCATTCTGCAAAGACTTTCTCACCCAAACCCACCCTGAAACTTACAGCCTAGAAACCTCCCGATCCCAGTAAAGGCAAAAGTCACATAATTCTTTAATGTTGCCAAAATCAGTATACAGTTGCAGTAATACATTCTCGACATCTGGGTCCCAGAGCTGACACTAAGACCCTAACACACGGGTCAGGGTTAACCAAGTGGGCTTGACCTTTATTATAAGCCTGGTTAACCCCTTCACTGTCACATACATATACATACACTTTCTTTTACAAGCACACCTTTATAGCAAATCACATGTACTGTACATATTAGCGGGTGCATGTTTGCATATTTATAGATGTATGTACATGAGCCAGTTTACATGCATGTACGGTATATAGCTGTGTATGTACTCTGCTGGTTGTGTGTGTGTATATTAATAAGTGCAGGTGTGTACACTGCTTTCTGTGATCTTAGTATATTTGCACCATTTAGAAAATGAGGGGTTAACCCCTTGTATGCTACAGACGTGAGGCACCACATGTTTGGGTTTCTGTATGGCGGCGCATACACAGAGACCCAGACACTGCACCCACCTCTGTGCCTGGGGTCACCCTGCTCTCCCTCAGCTATACTTCTGCACTGCAGATTGGGGGAGGGAAGAGGGCTCTGTCTCTCACTTCTACATCTCCAGCTCCTGCTCTGCACAGACCAGGGTTGCGAGATAGTTCCCAAAAATACCGCCAATAACATCACGGAAATAGCCCAAAAGTAGCCCAATAATAAATGATCACAGAGCAAAAAAAAAAACAAATATCAGCTCCAGAAGCAAAAAGGTAAGTGAAATCAAATAACATTTTTTTAAATTGATAATAGCAATGTCCGGTACATATAAGTATAGATGCAGGGAGAGGGGAGAAAAACCAAGGGGATAAGCAAGATATAAGAAGCGGGGTACTTACAGAGAGGTTGGATTCCCACCGGGCTGTGTGACCTCCTGAGAAGCTTCACCTTTCCCCGTCTCCTTCCAAAAGAAGTGGTGTAGAGCCGCACGCACACAAGGTGTCACCACTAATCCATTCCTCCCGCAACAATGGTGAAACCGGTGGTGCCCTCCGATCCAGGCAGCAACAGAAACAAAAAATGATCGAGTGGAGACTATCGCTTGCTGTGAAAAGAAGTTGGGAAACTCACAAAATATGAAGGTTAAAAAAGTCTTTAATGAAAACTACATAAAATGACAAAACTCCTCCTCCCACATGTTTCGCGCCCACTATGGGCAAATTTCACCATTTAGCGATGCAATGCTAGATGAAAATAGATATAAACAATAAATGTCAGTAAAACTACCAATGTTAAAAAAGGGAACATTTCTGCTAAAACATAATACAATACATTTTTTAATCATTAATATTGTAATATTGTAAGTCGTCCGTAAAAAACCTAGAAATCCAAATCTTCAGGCACATTTTCTGTTTCATTATTTTTAACTTCAAATTTTTTTATTGGAAAGTACAGATACAGCCAATGTACCACAGCCCATTATTACATTTCCAGATTTGTCAAACATATATAGTAACGCCTAGGAGACGAACAGACTTAACGGTTTACAGACAGGACCAGACGAACATGACAAGGGGACAGGGTGAGAGGATAGGGGTGGGGGAGGGGAGGGGGGAGATAGTGGGTAGCCGGGCTCCGGAGTAGGGGTGTAGATACTGTATCTCCTTTTCAGTATTGTCGGCCCTTGCTGAGAGATTGAGTCGGGACAGGTCCTTCTGAGGATTCCTCCTGATCATTGTTTTTCCCAATTCTATGACTACCGAAAGGTCTGCTAGCTGTGCGTCTCTAAGTCGTGTTGTCTTGTCTGCCCATAAAGGAGAACGCACCTAGTTTAATTAGTGCAGGATTGAGGCGGCATCCACTCCTGGGATGTCTGCCTGGGTCAACCATGGATCCCAGACTTTTAGGAAATTTGTGCCGGTGTCATTAACTAAACTCGTTAATTGTTCCATCCGGCAGACATACCAAATTCTATTTTTGATCTTAGGGATAATTGGTACCTCCTGCTGTTTCCATAATGCTGCGATCTCACACCTCGTGGCAGTGGCAAAATGCGCAATCAATTTATGTGACGCATTTGAAAGACCCTTGATCCGTCTGCCCAGCAGGAACAGCCACGGGTCAAGGGGGATCTCCAAATCGAGAATCCGCTGAATCCAATCTCTGATTTGTTCCCAAATAGGGGCCACCTTAGTGCAAGACCACAGCATATGTCGGAGATCTGCTGCCTCCCCACACTGTTTAGGGCAGAGAGGAGAGTAGCCCTTTACAAATTTCGCTAAGCGCGTCGGAGTGTAGTACCACCTCATTAGGACTTTATATGCGTTCTCCTTTAATGTGGTGCAGATTGAGCCTTTTGCCGCCGCCTGGATAATTCTGTCCCAGTCATCGTCCTCTAAAGTCTCTCCTAGGTCTATTTCCCAATGTCTCATGTAACTCAGTCTATTGTCATTGGGTTACTTCTGGCAGATCACTTCCCTGTACATTCTAGACGTGAGTCCCCTAGTGTCCGTATCTCTAGAACACAGCTGCTCAAAATTTGTTCGTGCCGGTCGTATTGGCGTTTTGTTGTAGAAATCCCTGATCTGGAGGTACCTAAAAAATTCGCTGTTTGGGATATTCTTAGAGGATTTAATTTGCTCAAATGATTGTATGGTCCTTTTGCCCTCCAGATCTTTTAGGCGGGAGAATCCCTTCTGAGTCCAGATTAAGAAATTTTTGCTATTCAGGCCCGGAGCGAAATCTGGGTTGCCCACTATTGGTGTCATTACTGACGCTTTGGTTGTCAGATTACATTTAAGCTTCGTGGCCTCCCAGACTTTTAACGAATTGACCATGGTCTGTAGCGGGTTGTGCATCTTGCGTACCCCTTCTCTGGGTAGCCAGATTAAATTTCGGATTTCAATTGGTGCACAACATTTCTTTTCCAACTCAACCCATCTCCGAAGGCTTGGGTCTATGTGCCATTGGAAAATCTGCCCTAATTGGGCTGCTTTGTAGTAGGCCTGCAAGCAAGGCACCGCTAACCCTCCACGTAGCGTGGGACGTTTTAAAATCCCTTTAGTAATTCGTGGGTTTTTCCCATTCCAAATAAATTTCATAATTTTTGACTGGAGGGAGAGGATGTCCGCCTGTACCAATGGGATAGGGAGACTCTGGAAGAGATATAGCATCTTTGGGAGGAGATTCATTTTCACGCTATGTATCCTCCCAATCCAAGAGATGTTCCCCTTCATCCAGGTTCGGAGATCCTCTCCCAGTGTCTTTATGATCTTGAGGAAATTTGCTTTATACAAAGTTTTATAATCCCTTGTGAGATACACCCCTAAATATTTGATCGCAGAGGGTTGCCATTTAAACTGAAAATTGAGGTCAATCAGTTTTTCGGCTTCTTTTGGTAAATTAATATTGAGGGCTTCCGATTTAGACTGATTGATCTTGAATCCCGAGATTTGGTTAAATTTGCCCAGTATGTTGAATATATTTGGGAGAGATGTGAGAGGTTTGGTTATTGTGAGAATGACATCGTCCGCATAAAGCGCGGCTTTGTGCATTTGGTCTCCCACTGGGATACCAGAGATATCTGGGTTAAGTCTAATGTGTGCCGCCAGAGGCTCTATACATAAGGCGAACAGTAACGGCGACAGCGGGCATCCTTGACGTGTTCCGCTTTTGATTTCAAACTGTTCTGAGGGGAAGCCTTGATATCTCGCTCTTGCTGTTGGATTTTTATACAACGCCAGGATGGCCTGCAGGAGGCGTCCCTCAAAGCCAAATGCTCTCAACGTTTCCAAAAGGTAGGGCCAGTCTATTCTATCGAAGGCTTTCTCAGCGTCCAGACTTAACACCATGGATTGTATTTTTTCTTTTTGGGCCAGATCAAATCTATAATTCTCCTGGTGTTATCTGCCGCTTGTCTACCTCCGATAAATCCTACTTGATCCGTGTGTATCAACCCGGGAAGGAAGCTACCCACCCTGTTGGCTATGAGTTTCGAGTATATTTTAAGGTCCGAGTTAATCAGTGAAATGGGCCGGTAGCTCTTGCAGTCTGCCGGGTCCTTACCGGGTTTATGGATCACCGATATTGAGGCTTGGAGCATTTGTGCTGGGAATGAGGCCCCTGCTAAGATTTCATTGTATAGCTTTAACATATGGGGGGCTAGTATTTTTAAATATTTCTTGTAATATAAATTCGAAAAGCCATCTGGCCCTGGGGCTTTAGCCGGTTTTAGTGCTTTGATAACCCCAGAGAGTTCCTCCATCGTGAAGTCCGACTGGAGTGCCTCCCTTTCGCATCTCTTCAAAATGGGTAAATGTGCCTCTTTTAAGAAGGTCCGTAAATCCTACTTTGTTTTTGGATTATGGGTTACCTTATCTCCGTTGTATAATATTTCATAATATTTTTTGAATTCCCCTGCTATGTTCGCTGGGATGGAGGTAAGGTCCCCATTTTGCTTTCGAATTGCGTGAATGTGATATTTTGGAAGCTTGTTTTTTTAGCTTGTTGGCAAGTAGTGTGTCAGGCTTGTTAGCTTTTGCGTAAAATTTCCGTTTAGACCAGGCCAATTCCTTCTCAGCCTGGGCGGAGAGGAGAAGGTTAAGACTAGTTTTAGTAGCTAGAATTTGGGTCAACGTGTGGGCATTCTTATTTTTTTTGTGGAGAGAGGAAAGTTCCGCTAGCTGTTCCTCTAACTTCAACATTTTCCCCTCCCGTTCTCTTTTTCGTTTAGCGGCCAGATTCATAATGATCCCCCTGAGGGTAGCCTTATGGGCCTCCCACAGTGTGGAGTGTGTAGCCACACTCCCCTCATTCTCCTCAAAGTATTGTGTGATTTTTTCCCCAATTTCCCTCTGTAGGGCTGGGATTTTCAGTAGGATTTCGTTTAGTTTCCAGTTCGCTCTAGGTCTGTCTAGTGGGATTACTGTGCACCGCAGCTCTATAGATGCATGGTCTGACCATGAAATATCATGGATCTCAGTGTGAGAGACCCCAGGAACCATTCTGTTGGATACAAGGAAGTAATCTATCCTGCTGTATGAGTCATGTGGGTGGGAGTAGAAGGTGTATTCTCTCAGTCTCTGATGTTGTTCCCTCCAGATGTCGAGTAGTTGGCAGTCACGTAGTCCTTTTTTAATTGTTAGTATGTCGGGTCTGTGTGTAATGTTAGTGGATGAGCATCTGTCAAGGTCCTCCCGTAGTGCCCTATTTAGGTCTCCACCGACAATGATGTTACCTCTGGCCACTTTGTTGAGCTTCTCGAAGAAGGTAGAGAAAAAACCTGGGGCTGTCTCATTAGGGGCATATATTGTTGCTAAAGTAATTGGGAACCCTTGGATTGCACCTCTGACTATGAGAAATCTACCTTCTTTATCTTTGAAAGTCTTATCGGGTACGAATGAAATTCCTCTGTGGATTAGTATGGCCACCCCTTTTTTTTTTACTCTCGTGGATGACAAAAAGTATGTCGGGTAGTCCCTATCTAGAAATTTGGGGTAGTTGTCTTGAGAGAAGTGCGTTTCTTGTAGAAACAGAATTTCTGCCCCTTTACGCATATAATCTCGGAAGGCTATTCTGCGCTTAGCTGGGCTGTTCAATCCCTTGGTGTTGTGTGATAATAGCCTAAGTTCCTTACTCATTTAAGAATATGAGATGACTTTGTTGCCGATGTCTGGCTTCGAGTGACGCCTCCGGACCAGCATCCCGACCTCCTCTTTTCCTCGAACTGCAATACCTCACTTCACCATCTGTAGGAATACACAAGGGGGGGCGCACAAGAGGGGACACCTGGGGGGACACAACAAACACTAAACAAGACAGATAACAGAAGAATTCTCGTCGTGTCGGCGACGTCGCCTCCTCGACGAGATCACTGCCTGTGGGAAACTGGACTCCTCTCCGACCGTCCGGAGGAGACGTGGGATGAAGATCACCCATCCCTCGCGTCCAGGCCCACAGGACCTCACCAGGGCTCAGGAGATCTACCTCCCTCAAACCTGGTGCGAGGCCCATGCGGAGACTTGGAGCAGGACTATCACACCCTCTCCTGCCTCGCTCTTCCTGAACTTGAATTAATAAACCTAACGACTAATATGCAAAACCTGAGTCTGTCTCGGCTTTTTTCCTCTTTGTAGAGTATCAATAAAACCTTGTGCCCCCTTGCTCCTTACAGCCCTTCTCCTTTTCCGCTCAGTCTGTCATCTTTAACCTACTAACCCGTTTCTTCCTCTTTTACCCATTAACCTACCGTTTCCTACTTCACATCCCCCTACCCTCTACTTCCAGTCACCACTCCCACTATCTAGTTTACACAGTTCTAAGGCTTTCTGGTTCTCTCCCTTCTCCTGCTTTATTCATCTTTCATTCTAGCTCTCTACTTGCTCTCTTCCTTATTCTCTCCTCTATCCCTTCCCTTCTACTTGCTACATCCCCTTCACATTTTAGATTCATGTCTACAGCCTTACTCTTCCTTATAAATTTGTCTCCTTCTATATCTCCACTTCTACCTGTTCCCTCTCAACTACTTGCTTTTTGTCCGTTTTTCCTACCTCTCTTGCTAACACTGCCTTTCCCCTGTCTTCTTTAGTGATTCTGCCGTGCCTTCGCTAAACTGAATTTCCTCCCGTATCCTTTCTGTTCCTTTTAAGTTTCAGGATTCAAAGAACCCGCGTCTGGCTGTTTGGGTGGCTAGTTTGCGCCTGCGCCTGTCGACCGGCGCCCTCTGGATGCCTTGATGGGGCTATAGCTGTCTTTATTTGTTCCGGCGACGTCATCCGGCCGCGCCGGTGGGATCTAGCCCCCCGCCACCTCCAAGATGGCGCCGCTCCTTTCGGGGCACAGCTGTGACGCGTATCCGGGGGCGGCCATTTTGGAAGACGTCTCTCACCAGATCGGAGGTGCGTGCGCTTGGTCCAGCTTCCCGCTCACCACTCCCTTCCTGCTCCTGCGGCTCACCGTGGATTCCCGCCTTCTACTGCTGCATCGCCATCTTGTCTCAGGGGACGCCATCATCTGGAAGGTAGGCCTCAGATTTTCTCCACAGGAACTCCGTTTTATTACAGGTTGTTTAATCACCGGATCCTTGAAGCTGGGATGTCGGGGTTCTTCCCTCTTTCATTCATTCGGGGGCGAGTCTCTTTATTTGGTGACAGCTTCCCCGCGGCCGGGGACCAGCCCTCAGGTAACTTTAGTAACGGAACTTTTTAACCATTGAACATTGAACTCTTTTATTTTTAGTGTTCGACTGAGCCCTTTAGGTTGGTGCTGCGCCCCTTTGCTCCCTGGGGGATCTCGCCCGCTGTTCCCAGATAGGTTCTGGGAGGGCGATGTTTGGGTCTTCCGCTGCCGGGGCTTCACCTAGGCCCAGCTTATGGAGGAAAGCCGGCCCTTCTTCCAGTCCCCGAAGGGTGGTAGTTTTGCCGCCTCGTGTTACTTGCAGGCCAAAGGGGAAGGTCCAACGGTACCTTACCCCTTTATCTCTCAAGGTCTTGGTGATGGGTAACAGGGCCCTTCGGCGAGCTAGAGTCTCTGGGGATAAATCCTGAAAAATGGACATACGTACGCCCTCATACTCCACTACTGGCAGGGGTCTCGTTTTGTGGAGTACCGCTTCTTTTGAGCGGTAGTAGTGCATTCTGAGCACAATGTCCCGTGGTTGCTCGTGCATTAGAGGCTTGGATCGCAGGGCTCTATGGCACCTGTCCAGGACTAAGAATTCTTTTGGGGTGTCAGGGAGCAGAGATTTCAACCATTTCAGGGCAAAATCTTCACTGTCTAGGACTGTTTCAGGGACCCCCCTAATTCGGAGGTTATTCCGCCTGTCCCTATTTTCTGCGTCCTCTTGGCGGTCCCTCAGCTCATTTAATTGTTCTTGAAGGCTGTTATATTTGCGATCCTGCCTTTTTATGGCTTTGATTGATTGATCCACTTTATTTTCGAGGACGCTTGTCCTTTCCCCCAGCCCAGTAACCTCTTTCTTTAGGTCTTTCAGCTCCGCTTGCAGCAACACTTTTAGGTTATTGTAGAGTTTATCCAGGTTGCTCTGTCTTAACGGGCGCAATACCGGGTTGTCTCTCTCCTCTCCCTCCCCGTCCGGCTCCGTCTCTGAACCGGCATTCGAATGTGGCGCCATTTCTCCCGCTGCAGCGCGCGATCCGGCTCGGTCGAAATACTCCGGTAGCCCCTTTTTTTTGGTTATTTTGGGTGTTTTCCTTGACATTGCGGGATAGTGCGGGGCTTTGCTAGTAAAATGCTCCGTTGAAGGAATGGTTTTGTCAGGTTTTTGCTATCAATGTATTTTAGCGAGGCACGGAGCACTTATCTCACGCAGCCATGCTCCTTGCCGTCGCGCATGCGCCTCCTGTTTCATTATTTTGATAGATATAGCATGTAAACAGTGACATCATTGAAGTGGTTGGCTGAAAATTGTTGCAGCAAATGTTATTAAGAGCCATATAGCCACCAATATACAGGTCACACAAGGGAGGGGAAAGGAGGAGGAGGAAAGCACTTACCCAATAACACAGGCTGAAGATCTCTGTGCAGCAGGGGGTGGGCAACGTGAGGGGGGCACAGGAAAAGGGACTTAGAGGCTTCAGAGCCTATTCCTCAGTGTCCCCCCCCCCCCTCAGTGCCTGAGATGTGCACTTTATCCCCCCCTCACTGTGTGTGTACTTCCTATGGAGGGTGGGGGGAGCCCCTGTGATCTCTCAGTCCTTCCCTGTGGGAGTGGCCTGGATTCCCCCCTCAGGATGTGGGACAGTCTGTGCTCAGGGTCAGTGTTTCCTGCCGGAATCAAACCTCACACACCAGGACATCCGGCTGCAGCAGCGGGACCATAGAGAGGGAAGAGGAGGGGCCAGAGCGCCTCTACCCAGACACAGCACACAGAGTAAATCACCAGACGTCACTACACACACGGCACAGACACTGAGGAATAGGCTCTGCAGCCTCTAAGTCCCTTTTCCTGTGTCCCCCTCACATTGCCCACCCCCTGCTGCACAGAGATCTTCAGCCTGTGTTATTGGGTAAGTGCTTTCCTCCTCCTCCCTTCCCCTCCCTTGTGTGACCTGTGCACATTATCCCAGTGCTGCTCTGAGCTTCCTTACACACAGGAGCCTGAGAGGCTGAGCCTCTGATAGTGAGGGGGAGCCTCTGGCACTGGAGGGGTTACTCCTCCTGGTATCACAGGGACTGGGAGATAATGGGGGTTATTTTACATTGGGAATTAACATTAGGAATCAGTGAGGATAAGATTGGGAAAGTTATTAAATAGAGTTAGAAAGTAATTAGATTGAGGGAGTATTGGTTGGAGTTTAACTCCTTCATTACCACAGGGGCCAGCATCCTGTGTGTGTTATGGGCTATAGCTTCTCTGTGTGAGGCTGACCCGTTTGCCCGGGGACAGTCCTGGTCTGACAGTATGTTCTGATGTTCCAAATATCTGCTGCATTCTCTCATGTCCCAGTTTTAAATAATGTGTCTGGGACACTGGAGGGGGGGGGGGGGGGGGGGAATCTGTGCAGAGCTGGAGATGTAGAAGTGAGACACAGAGCCCTCTTCCCTCCCCCAATCTGCAGAGCTGGAGATGTAGAAGTGAGACACAGAGCCCTCTTCCCTCCCCCAATCTGCAGTGCAGAATTACAGCTGAGGGAGATTAGGGTGACCCCAGGCATAGAGGTGGGTGCTATGTCTGCGTCTCTGTGTATGCGCCGCCATATAGAAACCCAAGCATGTGGTAGCCTCACGTCTGTAGCATACAAGGGGTTAACCCCTCATTTTCGAAATGGTGCAACTATACAGAGATAACAGAAAGGTACAAGATCCGGTGATACAGTACTATTAGCTGTAGGAATCCATGAAACATTGCTTGTAGTAACGGGGGAGGAGGGATATGATGCCTTTTATTGGACTAACAAGTAGTTGAAATGTTAAACTTTATAACCTCTCAGGATCCTTAATCAGGTGTGGGAAAAATACAGAAACACAGTATAATATAGAGTGTGTAATCGGGTTCACCCCCTGGTCCCTCTTACCTCCGTTGCAGCTGCGGGGGAGGCTACCGGGTGTTGCCGGAGTGGTGGGTGGACCCGCCGGGAAAGTGTGTGTATATATATGTGTGTATATCTATATCTATATATATATCTATATCTCAGGTAATAAAGAACCACAGGCACTCCGTCTGAATAGAAAAATTGGATGCAAATCCTGTACAAATAAATAGGCAATACGATACCGCACGTCAAGGTGATGATTAACAGAGTGAACTAAGAACACATATAAATACCCCCAGAAACCCCAAAATCAACAGGTGCAGCATATAAATTGATACACTGACAGGACACAGGGGTTTAACATTATGGATGTGATTTTTGTTTTAATCAATTTATATGCTGCACCTGTTGATTTTTGGGTTTCTGGGGGTATTTATATGTGTTCTTAGTTTTGTTGAATAATACAGGATTTTTGATATTCATTTGGAGTGCTGCCTCTGATATTTGTGTACGTGCGGTATCGTATTGCCTATATATATATATATATATATATATATATATATATATATATATATATATATATATATATATATATATATATATATATATATATTATAGTATCATCTATTTATTTTTTGAATATTGAAGCTCGGCTAACACGGTACTGATACCTCTACACATATATATATATATATACATATATATATATACAGGCATACCCCGCTTTAACATACTGTACGCAATGAGACCGGAGCATGTATGTAAAGTGAAAATGTACTTAAAGTGAAGCACTACCTTTTTTCCACTTTACAATGCATGTACTATACTGCAAACATCATATATGTGCATAACTGATGTAATAACGCATTTGTAACCAAAATAAAAAGTAGGCTTTATTGAAATAAAATCTTTAATGTCAGCTGATTTTTCTTATGTGCTGACAGATACAACATGGATGAATGGAAAATTATTTTAAAAATATGTAGGAAGGATGAAGGAGAGGTATATCTTCTACTGTACAGTATTTTTACTGAAAGGGCATGAAGGTGAGGTGCATTATTTGACTGACTGATATATTTTTGGGACTTATTTTTTGTGACTTTGGTGAAAACAGTACAGTACAATACTGTACAGTACAGTGTTTTACAATGCTGTGCTTGCTTAGGCCGCGCGTATAGTGCCCGCGACCGGCGACGTCACCCATCCCCGCTAGCGAAAGTTATATTTCGCTTTGCGGCAGCATCGCAGACTCCCGGACATTTGATTTGTTCAGGGGCTGTCACATGAGGTGACAGCCCTTGAAAATCAAATATTCCCGGCTTCCAAAGTCCGCTCCGTCGCATTGCCGCTCTCGCGCTTACTATAAGCGCACGCGGCGGCGGCAATGTGTTTGTTTTTGGGCGGCATCGCTGGCACTATACGCACGGCCTTACTCAG